>NC_051154.1:220856099-221155739 GCF_013339745.2 Dermacentor silvarum | reverse complement strand
GCTCTCCACATAGGGCATCCTTCATTACCCACTGGGCAGTTTTGAAATGTTAAAACCAATAATTTAATAAAATGCATAATTACAAGCCGCAGTTTTTGTGCTTGTCCAAGAGCGAGTGGCGCGCTATTGTCGACTGATTTGGGAGGAGTTCTCACTAGACTTCAGCCCTGTTTATCTTAATATTCTTAATGCATGCAGGGCTGCGAAGCAGGTGGGGGTGAGCCATCTATTATCTCTGAAAAGGGAGAGAGAGCAACCAGTATTTAAGATATTATGTTATGCTGTTGTACACAGAATGTGTGCACGAGCTGTTTCGTTGAGCCTAATCAAACAACCAAACGTTTAGTGTTGTGATGACACCGTGTGTTCCCAGCAGCATACAAAATACATTTCTAAAATAATTTCGTTCCCGTATAACCTGCAGAAGTCACCCGTTTGACGCGGTGTTTTGGGTTACAAGCGCACGTGCTCACCACGAAGAGGATGGGCAATCCCACTGGCTGGTAAATGACAATACAATAGAGGTACTTAAAAAGAGTGATCTTTATCTCGTCCATTCCTGAATCTGTGGAGGAATTCTGTGAGCCAGCTCTCAATAAAATTTCCATGTGAAGTTCGGATTCGTAAAAAAAAAAGAAAAAAACTTTTCTAGCGGTTTCAGTGAGAGCTTAATATGGTACAATATGGTATAACCATGCTAATATAGATCAATTTGTGCATTTCCTCTCCCGTGCTTTTTCTCTCTCTCGTGCAAGGAGGCAATAAGTGCTGCATACTTAAGGGAATTGTAACACTTTAAGCAAGTAAGTTATACCTTGGCGGGAAATGATTATCTAAGGGATATTGCAATAAACAAAAGTAAAAGGAAACAGTAAAATGTTAATTGTAGGCAGTATAGTAAGTGGTAGGCGTAGAAGAGTTCGCTTTAAAATCTAAAACAATAAAATGCACTATATCCAGTTTCTGCTTTCGTGGTTGTCGCCATATGTATGCTTAGTCTGCCGTGTATTGTCTCACGCAACCAGCGTGGACACCCCAAGTCAAATATTTAGATATCACCTTCTTAAGATTGTTGAGTAAATGCATTCCAGCCGAACAGAAGCCACGCCGCTGTATGTTTGACTTAACTTCGTGCGAACTCCGGTGTTAGGGGATAAAAGCGAATTATCCAAGTTAAAATACCAGGCGCATTTTTCGTTTTGTGAAATAACCCTGTCCGCCGCTGTTTTCGACCAAAGCCACAAGACTTACGTCGTCGCTCGAAAAGGTCCCTGCCACCCTTTGCTGGAGGAGCAACAAAGACGGATTTTCTGTCAATCCTCGTATGTGCTGCCATATGTTTTATTATGGTTCAAACATCTAAAAGACGAAAACCAAGGAAACAAACGACCGGACGCATATCCAATTGGTCTGATCGAGTGAAGGGTTTTGTGTACACAGTTCTTTTTTTTTTCTTAAACTTTAGCTGATAGTCATGGGCTTTCTTGGCTTTTCTTCTATTCATATTTGTATTTACTAATACCACCACAACAACTCGCCCAGCTATCCTTACTTTTGCTGTCACGTTTCCCTCTCGCATGTCGATGGAGCATCCAAGTTTGAAGAATATATGCCACAGCGACCACGCAATGAATGCTTAAAATCTGCCACCCAATTGGAGGCTAGAAGGCCCAGGACCTTTATCGCACCAGTCAGTGAGAGGGAATCTTCAGTTTTTACAAGTCAACTGCTTCGTGATTCCAACCCTTAATCAGAGGTGACACTTTAGTAGCATTTAAAAAAATTGGAAGACGCTTAAGCTTCGCCTTTAAGAGTGGAACGCGATAGCGTTATCGGGCCCCGTTCGGATCGCATTTTTCTTTATGAGTAGGCTTCACTGCAACACAGAACGTCTAAGAGCCAGCTTACAAAGATCAAGCTTACACCGATCCCCTTAAAGTCGGCTTCACTTTTAAACAGAAATACATTGCTGGAAAGACGTTTTTTCAGGGGCAATATAAGTCGTCTTATATTAAAATGTAAAGGCCCTAGGACCCTTTTTATTATATTAATAATTGTTTGCTATTGCCCCGACGCGCGCCCGTGTCCAAAACGCATTAGGCAGGCTAAGTCCCAATTTGACCTGCCGAGGATGGGAGCGCCATCTGGATATAATTTTCGCATGTACCCTACCCGAGCGCGCCGTTGTTGGTATGGTAGAAATGTTGGAAAAGGGGTTTGTGTTTGAGTTTCCGCGTAACAGAATTATGTTTTCTCATACATTCAAATTACAAAGCGACGTCACCATGTCTGTAGGTTGTGGTTAAGTCGTACTTTACCATTTTTCTGATGGATTTCACTGTGAGAAATTCAAATTTTGTTCACTAACACCTTGCGCCACGCGGAGGGCCTGCGCACTCGGGGTGGTTCGGGATGATTTTCTCCTTGGCTAACACCTTGTGCCACGCGAAGGGCCTGCGTGGTCGGGGTGGTTGGGGATGAGTTTCTCCGCCATGGACGCCGACACCGACGCCGGCGCCGACGCCGGATTTTCTGCAACACGGGGCCCTTAACAAGTTAAAACTTGGCACTTTCACCATACTGCAGGCAGAGAATACATTCATGGCGGCAGACTTGAGTCAAATGCTACGGCGTTTTACTGGAATTTAGTTAGTTTTGAGAAAAGCTGCTAGGAACCAAAGCAGCAGCTAAGGGATTCCATGATGCTCGCAAAGCTTTGTGACAAGGTCAGGGTAGTCCAATGGTGTGCTACATCCACCGCATTTTTGCTTCAACTTGCAGTATTTATTATATTTAGTAGATACTAGCAGTAACACGGTAATGTTTTAATAAAAGTAAGCACAACGACCTCAGTACCCACCATAAGACATACGGACTGTCCTGTCCCGTCAGGTGCGCTGTGACACGAAAGTCGGCGTTGTTTCCATCAGTTGAAGAGAAACTGAACTCGCTTAGCAAGTTAAACTTTAATCCACAAAATTAAGATTAAGGGAAGGTAAACATTTCTAACCTGATTAATCTTTCCGGCGTATAACTTTACCAAATGAACCACTAGTAGTTTAACCATACTAAAACCATGCTGAAAGTTTGTGCTGAATTTCTCTCTTAAAATATGGTAATACAGGGAGCAATAATGCGTTTAAACAACTTGGGCAGGTGCATGTAAAGAAGCTAGAATAGCAGTCCTTTACTGATATACGGTAAGATATACGGTAAGTATATGGGAAAAATTCGAGAGGTACTCAAGTCCGTTGGGAGGTCTGTCGAGAATAGCGTAGTTCAAAAAACAGAACAAGTTCTTGTTCCACATTGTGTTTAGAATATGATGGAATAAAAACCTTAAAAAAGCACAGCGTCTATGATGTATGTGCTCTCGATAATCAATCGCCATTTCTAGTGTATATTGAGAACTTCCGCTAGCAAGATGCAGATATGCTACGCGCCATAATTAAGACTGTGTTTCCCCTGTTGCGAGATATCGTGATGACATTTAGCATGTGCTCCGCGAATGGCGAATGTTGCCTCCAAATCTTTGGCCCAAACCTCCGTGTGTTTTTGAGCATTTACCCTTCCACCACCTCATTCTTCTTGTATATATATATATGTATATATATATATATATATAGAGAGAGAGAGAGAGAGAGGAGAAAGTAAAGTTCGCCTGCGACATGTTAAACACGTGTCCGTCTGTAGTGTCGCTGAGTCAGGAAAAGTGGTGTCAGGAAAAATGGTGCTAAACTAAGCCTCAACATACAAAGCAGTAACTTTAGGGACGGGGATTCCAGTGACTGTTAATTTGGTCGCAGGCTCCGTATATTGCAAAGAAGTTCGAAAATTCATAGGGACAAGTGGTTCACGGGGAAGCGGAGACGAATTTGGGAATAGTGGGCGAAAAAGGGAAGCCCTAGCCGGTATAGCCAACCTTTAGACAAGGAGGCCTTTGTTTGTCAAGGCCCTCACGAAGGCAGGGCCGTTACTAACATTGTTTGAAATCAGTCGTCTTTTGACTCACGCGGTGCCTGCTGCATGTTTATTTACAACCCTTTGTTATTGTTATGCTGTACGCAAGTGTTTTCAGTTTGGCTCCTTCGATACCGACGTAAATTGAGCTCAATTGATACCTCAGTCAAGACATATTCGCTTGTAAAATGGGCATTTTGTGAAGCGATGCATGCATAGAATTTCTGTTCGCCGAACGCAACTAATCAGTCTAATTCTTCAAAAGTTTACTACAAAATAAACAGAGCTATCAGCGAGATAAACTCATAGAATACTTGCTTTTAACGGTGGAGTCATTACTTCTATAGTCAAAGGGAATGCCTCAGGATTACGTGGCACTCACTTCCACAGGTTAGACAGGCTGGAAAACCTTCCTTCAGTGGCTCATAAAATTTTATGGTAGTCATAAACTATGGTTGAACTATTTATGGCATGAGGTTTCCTCAAAATACCAACTACTTTTCGCATAAGAATATACACTCTATTGAACAAGCGACTGCGTACCACTTAGACACCGGTCACACCATTGTGAAGCCGTCTCACGTCCTATACCTAAGGAGCAACTCTTGATAGATATCATACACGAAAACATTTCAGGTGTTTATTTCGAAATGTGAAACGTAAGATCCCTGCCATGTAGCAATAATTACAGTGGTTTGTTGAATTTTGTTTATGCACAAAGTAAGCGAACAACTCACGCATTTTATGGGATGTATTGATACGTTGCACACATCCTCAACCATTGTCTTATATATAAGCTAAGGAATTCCTAAAACTACGCCCCATAGCTATGGGTTATGAGTAACCTAATATGCACTATACCAGTGTATGTACCTTACTAAGAGACTGTTCATACGGACATACGTGTGTTTCTCAATACTGTGTGGTGTAACTTTTGTCAACATTGAATTTTTTTGCATCATCTTTGCCTGCTCCAATTGATTTATTATATACTATATGACTGACTCCATTACCTTTCATTGAGTTCTCCTGGTGGATATTGAGTACTTCTCTTTGGCATGGAAGTTCTCGCATGAGCAATACCTTTGTTCTGCATCGGCATTCCAGCTAACGCTGTCCAGCTACGCAAACATGTCTTAATTAATGCTTATCAGTAATCTGGGCATGCACCCATGCGTTTGATTTAGGTGAACAAGCACGTTTGACGCAGAAACTAAGACATAATAGTTGAGTTTGAGGCTCCTGCTTACGACCACACATGCCGGAGCTAACTCCAAGACTCTATGTAATCCTTCAGGTTAGCTCTATAACATGGTGAATACATAATACCGTAGCTTTTTGGGGGTATATGCCTCTACCCAATGCAGTCTGAACTAGAAAAAAAGCTACACGCTTCATGTTGCAGGTGAACATGAAACTCTATTCTATGAACTTTAGGGACGGGGATTCCAGTGACTGTTAATTTGGTCGCAGGTTCCGTATATTGCTAAAGAAGTTCGAAAATCCATAGGGACAAGTGGTTCACGGGGAAGCGGAGACGAATTTGGGAATAGTGGGCAAAAAAGGGAAGCCCTAGCCGGTATAGCCAACCTTTCGACAAGGAGGCCTTTGTTTGTCAAGGCCCTCACGAAGGCAGGGCCGTTGCTAACATTGTTTGAAAGCAGTCGTCTTTGCTGCAACGCTCGTATTGCGATGACCATGAGTCCCGTTCGTCCGACCCTTTCTTCTCTGGATACATAACTGAGGCCCGTTACAACTTTTACATTAATTTGTGCGCGTTTTTCAGTGTTTTTTTTTTCTTTTTTCTGCACACTAATATAAAAAAGTGAGCTCGGGGACCTTCTAAATGCCACCAAAGAAGTCTGAAGGTATCTGTAGAAAAGAAATCACATGCGATATTCCACTAATGAATAGAACCACGCTTTTATCGCGGTAGAGGGAGAGAGAAAAGCAGCAGGTGAAACGAAGAAGGGTTAACCATATTAGGTACCTGCATGGTTGGCTACTCGGCACAGGGGGATGGGGTAAAAGCCGACAAGATGAGAATACAAGAGAAGATAAATATAAAGAACCCATCAGTTCGCACATACTATAGTTTTTCGATCAATCCCGCTTATTTTAAGAAGCACACTAGCTAATTTTAAAGCAGTTCGGACCGATGGTGGCTGAGACAAGGGTCCAAGAATTGTGGCTTCGGTAAGGGGATGGTGGTCAATCTTGTCGAGTAGGGTGCTGAGGAACTTTGCTTGTGCACTGAAACGACGACAATTGCAGAGAAAGTGCACTATCGTCTCTTTGCACCCACAAACTTCACATTGTGGACTTGTGGCCATTCCAATTAAATAGGAGCTAGTAGTCATTAGTGAAGGCTACTCTAAGCCATAGGGGAAAATGAGTTACCTTTCGTTGGGGTAAGCTGTGCGGAATGCAGAGGTTCGTATGAGAATCCAGGGAACAAGGGCCCTCGTTTATAAAGCCTGCTGAATTCCATTGAGCCAGCCTAAGCTCCCGAGTAAGCGTACGGAGATTTCAAGCTGCGTCTTTTCTTAACATCGGTATAGCAACTCAATAAACACGGTCATCAGCAGACCCAACGGCTCCATCTGCTTGGTCATTTTCAACGACACCACAGTGACTTGGAAACCATTCAAAGACGATGTCATGTCCTTTCTCAAATGCCCGATGGGCAATTATCTTCTACCCGCGACAAGTTGTTCGTGGGGTCCCCGGCGTAATATAAAGAGTAAACTCTGTGCGTTGTGAGAGTGTGTTGGGAGGCTAGTTGGTAAGACATATTTGGGAACTTAAACTGCGCTAGGGACAAGACACACTGCGCTCGTCCTGTCTTCTTCTATTTCGGTCTCTCGTCCCTAGCACAGTTTAAGTTCTGTTTTGCTGCCTTAGAATCGCAGAAGATGGACCATTTCTGAGGCTTTTCCTGATTGATGAATTGAAGGGCTGCGCGCAGGACTGCAAGTTCGGTATGCTGCCTTCGACGTCAAATGTGATGTCTTGAATGTAATCGCAACTAGATTTTGCTGGGGACAAATGCTGCAGCTCCTAATTGAGAGTGCCTGACCGACCCATTGGGGCAGCCTTCTCTATTTATAGCCGTAGAAACAGCGCATTCTTCTTGGTGCGAACAAGAGGGAATTAAACGCATCATGGGGATCAACAGTAATCCTTATGCCAACGTCTATTAGTGATAAATTGTATTGATACTCACAGAGATGTTGTTACCCAATTCACTTGTAATCGAATTTGGGCTTCATGTTCTCGCTGAGTCACTTGTCTAATTTTCCAAACGCATGTAGAGGTTTCTTTCCGGCTTGCTGGCATTCATCCTTTTTATTTTAAAAAGTGGCCATTTTACGCAGTACTATCCCACCTCCATGAACATTTAGAACACTAGAGCTTCAAGGGCTTCATATGATGCGTAACTGACACCAAGAACGACCACAAGTTAAAATCGGCCACCTTCAAAGCTTCATGCGGAGCGGAATTGTAATGAACGACAACAAGAAATTTTTCTACTTTTGACTTGAATATTTTTTACACATTCAGCCCTATAAAAGCGAGCACAGAAACCTGTTGTAGAAAAAATACATGGATTTACCTTTTTAATTCAACCAACCCTAATTTTCTAAAAGGTTCTAAAACGCAATACTCTACTTCCTTGACGATGTTTCTTTCTTTTTTTTAATAAAAGCTTCGCGGCCTACTTGCGGTTTTAATTGATAGGGCTATTCATTAGACGACCCTATTTTATTTGGTCACACTTACCGGCGCACTTCTTAATCTTGCCAGAAAAAGTGTCACCCGCCGCGATAGGTACGGAGTTCTGGTGCTGAGCACAAGATCCCGAGCTGAATTCTCGGCTGCTGCAACCGCAGTCGAATGGAATGCAACGCTTGTATACCAAGCGATCGGTGCACGGTAAAGATCCCTAGGTGGTCAATATCAATCTAAAGACCTCCACCATGCATCTGTCATAGCTGGGTTGCAACTACATAGCTAAGTTGGAACGAGGAGACTGAATTTTCGCGTATGCAGAAGCAGCCTAATAATCATCCGTCGCTGGAGCTTAGTGGTTATGGCGTTGCGCTACTGAGATCTATGTAGGTAGAGCGTTCATTCCCGGCCGCGGTGGGGCGAAATGCGAAAACGCTCGGGTACTTAGGTATCACGTTAAAGAACCCCAAGGGGTCCGGAGTCACGGCGTGCTTTATAATAAAATCAGATGGCGGTTTTGGCACGTAAACCACAAGAATTTACCTGCTTAAATTTAAGGCTTTTAAGTGTGCTCCGTGATCGGCTGGCACTCGTGCACTGGTTAGTGTGATAGCAGTCGAGTTGATACCAAGAGGGAAGCCTGAGCGCCGGTGAGGAAAAAGGTTGGTTCTTTTTCTTTTCTCTCTCTCTCTGTGTGTGTGTGTGTGTGTGTGTGTGTGTGTGTGTGTGTGTGTGTGTGTGTGTGTGTGGTGTGTGTGTGTGTGTGTGTGTGTGTGTGTGTGTGTGTGTGTGTGTGTGGTGTGTGGTGTGTGCGTGTGTGCGTGTGTGCGTGTGTGCGTGTGTGTGTGTGTGTGTGTGTGTGTGTGTGTGTGTGTGTGTGTGTGTGTGTGTGTGTGTGTGTGTGTGTGCGTGTGTGTGCGTGTGTGTGTGTGTGTGTGTGTGTGTGTGTGTGTGTGTGTGTGTGTGTGTGTGTGTGTGTGTGTGTGTGTGTGTGTGTGTGTGTGTGTGTGTGTGTGTGTGTGTGTGTGTGTGTGTGTGTGTGTGTGTGTGTGTGTGTGTGTGTGTGTGTGTGTCCTTGGGAGGGAGGAGGGTAATATACACCCGCTTGTGGGTGTATATTTGAAAGCGGATAGTATAGTCAGTAGTGAAGCTGACAAGCCGATGGGAAAAATGAAATGCTGATGAGATATATGTTGGGCACTCTGAAAGAGCATTTAAAGGCTCTCCATCTAGCTCATCGTATGTGGTGCGACGAGTGTTTTCTAGTCCCTGAGGTTATTTGAATGGCCGCGTAAAGGACACTGTGTTGCTTTCATGAGTAAATAAGTGACGCAAGGACTCGTGAATACGTTCCACTTCCGCGTTTATTTTGGCTTGCATTGCACGAGCCCACAAGAACAGTCTTGCTTCCTTCTGAATGCTGCTGCTCACAACGGGGTGGGTGGCACGCACTGGCGGTAGGCCGCCTTAATACCTTCCGCAACTTTCTCCTAGAGAAAAAGAGGAAGAGCACAAGAGTGAGAAAACATGGACGCGCTTGCGGCAGTACTCTTACTAAACAAGCTTTACTTATTTAATCTCACACGGTATCATCATAAATCATGTTCATGAGTTTCAATAAAACTTTTATCATTGTGCTCCCCTCCGGCGATGCGGCTTCCAAGCATGTGACACAATCGATTTAGCTGTCTTGTTATTCATTAGAGGGAGTCATGACGTGGACGGTGTTTGCCACCTAGTTCCCAAAGTGAGTACTTGTTTTTATACTTCATTGGTGCATTAAATTAAATCGGGTTGATTTTACAGAATATCCAAAGTGAATCATCTGATTTATTAAATGGGAAGAAACAACTACACTAAAATATGGTCTGCCATAAACACTTCCTAAAATGAAAAAAGAAAAGTACAAGCGCTAACGGGACATACAAAGAACATACATACGAGTAATATTAACAACCAGTTCTTTTCTTTTTAATCAGGTGGTAACTAGCTTACCACGTGGATCACGTGGTAGCTTAACAATGATTGGAAACTATTCAGGGAACATGACAAGTTGTTGTTAGGAACGCAAACTCTGTACCAAAAAGTGAAACTGATGTCTTGCACTCACATGTTGCGCCATTTCTTTTCATGTGAAATGAATTCACACTATGTCTGATTACGATGACTAGCCTCGATGGTTGCGTTATGAAAATTAGGATCACAGGCGCATGCACTGCAGTCTGCGGTGGAATGGGAATGACTGAATGGTGTTAATGAAAACTTGTATTCCCCGAATAATTTCCAGTCATTGATAAGCTGCCGGTGACCTTTCATTTTTTACCTATTATGATTTTATACATTTTCTGTTTATCTCAAACTAGTTGTGAGTAAACACTCGTGTAGTTGTCCTTTCTTTGTGTCCCTACACCGTTCGCGCTACCTTTTTTCAATATAGCACATTCCCAACTCTTATAGTTGTCGATTCTTAGCTTCCTATAAGATTCTCCATGACTTTCAATTCCAGTTGCGTATTTGGTAATGCAGCGACACAACAGTATAAAATAATTCCGCTGTCGACTTCCTGCGAAACTGTTGGCGTTCGGGAGATCACTCGAACTGCTGTTTCTGGAAGGAGTGGCTTTTGATGCTTCTTAATATATGTTCCGAAGATTTCCGTGCCATTAAAAATAAACAAGTAATTCTGATTTATAGCGCGACGCTAGGTGACATTTAAGTTTTGGGGTGTCGCACATTTCTTTTCTCAGCCTCTGTCTCCTCTTTGAGCTCGGCACTGCAAGGCCCCTCATCGAAAGAGTTCATGCGTTGCTACCTTCAAAATTCGTGAAGGTTTACGACAAGCGAGTGTTAAGATATAAGCTTCAATTCGATGTGGTTCATAGAAAGAAACAGGAGAATGTACTCCAGCATATAGATATAGAGAACGCTTACTCACCGAGAAAATAATCGAAACCATCTCGCCCTGCATGGAAAAAAAGGAGCACAGTTAAAGGTGTAATGGTTTCGTCGACCATGATAAGAAGTCTCAGCACAAAGAAACAAAATAAAATAATAGTTGTCCTTAAAAGATAACTGGTGGGTGTCACCTGGCTTAACGGACTTGATGGCATCGTCAATATTGTTGATATGCGCCATGATGAAACACCGAGTTTCTGCTCCACCACTCTATATTCGTGACTCAAGAATGTCGTACACAGTGCGAAAATGTCATGAAAGAGATTGCCCTCCGAAGAAATTTCATTTAATCGAGCGCTGTTAAAGCTATGATAAAACGAAGCTCAAATCATCCAGATAACCTGTGTGAAGGAGATCTCAAGAAAGCAAAAAAAAAGGAGCAAGCTGAAAAGAGACTGTTGCCAAGAGCTCATAACATCCCACCACCGTGCCCAGTGATTATGGCGTTCGACCAGTGAGCTCGAGTTTGCGGGTTTGAAGCAGACTACGCCTGCCGCATTCCGATGGGGACGAAATGCAAAACGCTCGTCTACAGTGCGTTGGGTGCAGGTTAAAATATCTCATGTGGTCAAAATTAGAGCGGATCACACCAATACGGCGTGCCTCATAATCATATCCTGGTTACGACACGTAAAACACCAGAATTTAATGTTTATTTAATAAAATCACACTGTCTTTTCACGGTGTCCAAAGCGGCTGTAAATACTTTTTGGTCCTTAAAAGCATAACACGAAAAGAGAGTTCAATGACGGAGGCAATATACTAATCCTCATCGCATAATATACGAGGTCGATTTCTCAATATTACGCCTAAATTGGTAATTAAGAAAAAAATATCATGCGTAACTTTAACAATTTGAATAAAATAAAGAAAGCTTAAAGAAGTAAAAATAGTCTATTATGTTTTCTATAAAGCATTTATCAAATGCTCGCATAAAGACGCCCTCTGGCCTGCCATAATACACACTAATAATAGGATTACAATTTCCTGCCAATTTATTTCCTGTAAAACAATTCACTATTTTCACAGAAATAATACCCCGGTTGCACGGACTCTTCCAGGGACCGTTTAGCCAACCGGGTGCTGAGATCAATCGCAGTTGAGAGGTGTTATACTGGAGTCACAGGGGCACTTTCGATCGGGATCAAATTTTTGCAATCGCGATGGGGGGCTTTTGCGCAACCTCGCAGAAGGAAGCAATTTGGGCTCGCAGATTTCTATTGCCTTCTGTTTGAAGGCTCCCTGGAACGTGTGCACGTCACACCGGCAGCTTCAACTATAATCTTGAAGTAAACTAAAGTTTACTTCAACTGAGACCGGCGATCGCAGTCGTGGAAAGTCATCTGTGACTGCCTCCAGTATTGGTGCGAGATAGACGTCGCAAGTGGATTCTTATAATAAAGACACGTGCGGCAAAAGGTAGCTCTTATGTATAAAACACTACGTGAACGTCATTTGTTCTCAGAACCAAATAGTGCAAGCAGACAAAAACTGATTTTATTTTTCCTCGACGCGTACTCGAAGTGTAATCACATGATCGAAGAGCGTGGCGGAATTGAACTAGAAGTACTCCGTGCAACTGTTGATAGAACATCCACCGAAACTCTCAATAGCCCTTGGGCTTGACAGCAACTGTAAATTCCCGTATAACGCAAATATAAAGCTTGCAAACAACGCCAGTTTCAACGGCGCACGCAACCCGTATTTTGTAACGCTACAATTCATTTTCAACTCTTCTTTATCATGAGTTGCACTTAGTGGCTGACCTCTTTCATGATGTATGTAATGGCTCTAAGCAGAGGAATCATATGAGGACTTACCTTGTATCAATCTGAATTGTTATAACAACTCTAGCTTGAGATCTTCATATGTATATAGGGTGTCTCAGCTAACTTTAGCCAAGCTATATAAATAAAAATATTAAAAATGTGATGCAAGATACGATGATAAGTCCGACGGGTTTCGGTATTCATACCTATGAAGACCTAGCACCGTTGGTCTTATAATCACTTCTTGCACTGTGTTTTTCATACAAAATTTTTCTTTAAACAGTTTGGCGAGCGTTAGCTGGGACACACGACATACAAGGTGTATTACGGCACTGTTTTCTCTTTCTTTTTCTCGTGAAAATACAGTCTATAAGCGGACAGCTCGTAATTTTCTGACCTATACTGCGTCTAAAGTTTGCTAATCAGCGCTGGTATTTATTTCAGTGCTATAACCTAACGGTTGTGGGGATTGAGGGAGGCGCCGGCGCCATTGCGCGGGCTTCACCTGTTCTGCCGTCCCTCGTCTATGCCCTGCCGCGCTCCCAACCGGTTCCAGCGGTGGCGCTCCGCACGCGGTGGTTTGCTGTGAGGGCTGGGTGCTGACGTCACTACGCAGCCGCATCGGCTGCTAGTTACTGAGCGTGACTCTCTTATCTCCGGGTTCGGCGCAGGGTACGTACATGTTTTCCTCTCGTTCGCCGACACCTTTGTGACGAGGACTTGAGCTCGCGCACGGTGCCTTTGCCTGTGCGGGGAGCGCGTACTTTGTGCTGATCCTTTCCTGACGCTTAGCCGACGAGCGGTGCCTAGTGCTCGCGCGAGGTCGTACCACGCCGAGCCGCACTTGCCGAAAGCCCAAGCCGAAGGAGATTGCCCGAGCTCTCGCGAGTTGACCCATTGGTTATCGCCAGAGAAAGTAGCATAGCCGCCGGAACTTTTCCTAGCGGCGTGTCCCAGCTTGAGCCTGCGCTCTCGCAGCGACGTGCTATAGGCGCCTGTTATTGTATTTTCGCCCTGGTGCGGGACCCCTTTGGTTCCCCTCCGCGCGAGTGTTTGTGCAGTGCTGGTGCCAACGGATTCAATAAACGGTTTCCGTCAACTCAAGGCGTTACTGTGTTTTTGCGTGCGTCGCTCGGTAGCCCCTTGCGGCCTCTGAGCTCGCGCGCGAGCGGTGCAGGAGGCGACGGCTGACGCGGCCCTGCGGCTCGCTAAGCTCGAACCCGCGGTGGTTGGTCTCCTGTGAGACACAAAGAACCCACACTGTCAGTCCCTTAAAATTTCAGAAACGCCCATGTTTTTCGGCTACACAAAAATCAGCTTATAGCTTGACAACGAACAAACGAAACAATCTTTTGTGCCCCACAGTTTTCCGAATCGGTACTTACGAAGTCCACACCCGAATCGCATTTCGACTTGATCGTCTCGGCAATGTGGTCTCCCTTCTCACCGATCAGCTCGAAAGCCTTTTCTTTCATCTGCAAGGAGAGTGCTGGATTAGTAAACGATGATGTGGCAGAAATAATTACGAAAGCGTGGGAAGTTATTTGCTTTCATTTACATGAAATGTATATTTTATAATAACTGAAAGGTGGTTTTTTAATTGAGTGAGTGAGGTGGTACCTGAGGGGGCGCATGTTCAGCCATACACTTCATGACATCCTTGATTCCGTCAGAGCTCATGTCTGTAAAAAAAATTAAGTAAAGAGAAAATAAAAAAGGAAAAGAAAAGAAAGAAAAAGAAACTGTGTACCCAACATGTGCATGCATGATAATTTAATTCTCCGCTGACCCATTCATTCGGTTAAGGCACACATTCTAAAACGTTCCTTCCCTCCGTACGGAACCTTTCATTGCAGTGAGGCTGCCTGATGTCAGTTCTGAAAGTGTCCTTACCGAGGCGTCCTTATAGTGAAGGATTACTTGGTGTTCCCTTACAGCCGTATACGGCCGCCCCGTACCTTCAAGTTTCCTTTCCCTCTTGACAAGCGCTTCAACGCAGTGAGTAGCCGTGCACAATCGCGTCACCTTACTGCTGGTCCATGTAATGTTAATCTGTGAATTTTCGCTACCACCTGATGCTGGCAGGCAGCGAGACGCGAGCACGGCTTGAAGAAAGAAAACGCAACACGTATCATTAAGCTCAAAATGTTTGCTTTAGCGTTAACATGCGACCTAATTCCAACACTGTGGAACGCTCAACACAGTGCTGGGCACACCGATCCTTTAGAATATTTTCCAAAACACGTCGTAGGTGGCTACACAGACAGCTAAGAGAACAGTGGCCATCTCAAGTCTCGCTCCAATTCTCACGAAGCCGGCAAAGAAGGCAGCTTCGTGATGGCAGCATCGAAGTCAAGAAATCTGCTGGCTACTTTGTTCTACGAACAAGATGGCGACAGAACAGCCTGTCTGTAAGTTGGGCGAAAAGTTTGCTTGCGTCATGATAGCCGTCAGGCTTTCATTCATATGTTTTTCATGGATTCGCACGCGCAAAGCGTTAAAATGCAGTGGCTATATTTTCTTAGCTTTCTTTGTCTTAGTGAAATAGCATGAAGTCGCAGAAGCGCGTTCCAAACGCATTCCAATACTAAGACTCGAAGCTCTATTCTTAGCTGTCAAATTATACCGTCTTCAGCTGATAAATCCCCGGTGCTTCTTGGAAAAATAGAAAATATTCAGGCAAGCAAAGACAACAGGACATGGACGTCTTGTCTCAGTATTTGAGATTGCCCCAGAAACGTTGGTTATGCATCAAATGTTAAAATTCTAACTAGCCCAGCTCTCTGCCAAAGGCCGTCTTCAATGCTGGCATAAATTGGAACATACCCCTATAAAACAGCGGCACAGAGCATAATGCTATCGCTAATACATATGCTTGCGGCTCCGGCTAGATGTATACCCCTGTGAGCCACAAAGCAAGGACCTGGACCCACAAAGTTCACATAGTGCAAGTAAACCAAACGTACACCGTATGTCAACCTATTTCAATGCTTTATTAGCATTATCAACAGGCAGTGACAACAGTGGTACGGTGGCATACTTTGCTTTTCCCCGAATGATGATGATGATGACCATGGAATGCAAGTTATAGCATTCTCTATGAGAAATACAAAGTACGAGCAAACTTCGTTGCCTGTGAACTCTGAGACTGGGCAGCGCGAGTGGCTTGCTCGGACGCGATCGGAAAGTATGAAGAAATTTTGCTACTGCTTCTAAAAGCTCGAAAACGGCAGGACCATTTCATGATTGCATCGTCCGAGTTCTTACTGTCGAGTCAGTAAGCCCCGTGTGACGAAGCACGGTGGCGAAGTCCGTGCTTTGCGCATGAGAATTTGACCTTCATTTTCTACGCTGTTCGTTGGAGCGCACCCCAGTTCCTGTTGTTTAATAGCCTGCAGCGCTATTGGTCCAAAATAAAAAGTGAGCACGCCACCACTGTGGCTGCGAACGTCGTATAATTTCAACACGAATTTAACACGCTCCAATGGGCGCTTTACATTCGCTTTTGTTTTGTTCGTAACTGGTGATGATGAGGATCATGATGATGAATTTAATGGCACCCCCTTTGAAACCGGGCGCTGACAAATAGCCACCTAACCGGCTTGATTTAATCAGGTATGCTATACATGTATTTATTTGCCATTTTTGTGTACATCTGATTAATCGTTTTTTTTTTCTTTCTTCTCAAGATCTACCTTGTACCGCTACCTATGACTCTAAGAGATCAGTTGTATAAATCTCTTCCCGGCTTGTTTTTTTCCACCGATACTCTAAACGGCTCTTGCTTATCTCGACTGCTGACCGGTTTATGATTCCGTCCACTTTAAACCCAAGCGCTTCTGGAAGGTGTACGTCACCTACGGTTCTCACTGGGTCAATCCCTTTGCATTCCATTAGGATGTGCTGAGTGGTATCCGGATAATTGCTGCAGCATACACATGCCTCATCTAGTTGCGAGGCTTGCTCCGGTATGTTCTGGTCCCGAGGCAACCGGCTCGAACCTCAAATAGCAAGGCACTGCCCTAATCTCGCGACTACATTCGTTGCACCGCAGTGAGACTCTGAGATCGCTCATGGAGTTTCCTCGATTTGAATAGGCTTTGTTGAGGAGGCCCATTGGTTCTGACCTAACCATTCCTTGCGGGTGGTTCATGTGTGTTGGGTGCTAGCCCCCCACAGTTTTGTTAAACATATTAGGTGTTTGATGTTAGCTGCTAATTTCCATCTGTAGCGCTATTTCTAGCCTGTAAATGAATCGCAACACTTCTACATTTAAACAAATTTCGCCAGTATCACGTATTCATAAATTCTAAGTAGTTTATTTTGATTTTAATGGTTTAAAAGCAATCGATTAGTTGAAAGCAGACGCTAAATGAAAGTAATTAATGCCAAAAAATTAATTTACGATGACAACATATGTTGAAGTTTAGTATAAGGAAGCACAAGATTGGGCCCGAAGCCGAAAGGACAAAGCTTAGACAAACCGATGTACTGCCCCTCATTCCTATAATGACATGGTCGCTACACTGGCAGCCCGCACGCAGACACCGGTGCCAGATTTACTTCTATTGAGCCCACATTTAGCGTGCAACTCGGTGCATTATATGGCGATGACTGACTCGCGTGATATGGGAAAGAAATAGCTGTTCCCCGGGATTGTAGACGAAAAAAAATTGTATAGGAGCTTGAAATTACTGCAAATCCACCCCTGGAGGATTTCTTGGCGCTTGCAATTTGCACTTGCGGTAAGCGAAAGTGCAGCTTGGTTTTATTTGTCATGCAAATATACGCAACTAAATTCGTGCCTCGTTAGTGGGACCCTAGTTATTAGATGTTGTTTAAGTTATGTACATGTTTTGCAAGGATGAAAGATTTTCCATTGTCTACGTGCCTCTTAAATATGCAAACGCTTTCTAGACAGTGGACACGATAACAATGAGCGAAGACTATAGATGCTCTTGTATAATAATGTCGTTAAAATAGACGTCCTCAGTATATGAACGAAAAGTGCCAACGTTGGGCACCTTATACGTCGAGTGTAAAACAACCCTAAAGAAGAACGTAAGAGCTCTGTTTTTGTTTTTACAGTTTGCAGTGACAAGGGAAACAGTCGATGCGCGTTTTCGTTCGCCCGTATGGATCGAATGTACGTCTGCCATTAATTGATTAGTAACGCATACAGAAAAAGAAAAAAGATTTATATTTTATGTATTTTCTTCGCTTTTCACTATATTCCGTTATTCTAAACGAGTAGCTCTATAGTCAGATTTGTCTGGGACGCAAAGTTTCTGTATTAACCAGAGGTATTATATAAGCTATGTTGCAGGATTATATGGGAAACTGCCTGGAAGCAAAGGTTGCTCTACCCAGCAAACTTCAGTCCATTCGTGGGGCTGTGTTTGTTTTACTTTCTGCAGCTGTTTCCATCCACTGTGTGCACTGCTGGTACCGTCGAGCACCAAAGGTATCCACACAAATCATTTAATAAAATGTGCCGACATTGTCAGTATCGAATGCCATTTTCATGAAGTCAAGAAACGAAGCGTCAGTTAACTAACTGAAACTAGACGCTGTAAGAAGTACCATTCTGCTCAATATAACTTGCAACGTAACTTAAAGACACTTGAAATTAGGTGATCAACAGTGGGCGAAGAAGGGAAGCCTGAGCCCGAAGCGAACGTTACGACAAAGGGTTCGTCAGGTGCCCTTGTCGAAACGCGGCTCTGGGCTGAGACTTCTTTGTTTGCTCATTGCTTGTTATTTCAAGTCTCCATCTTTCTGTGGGCCCTTTCTCTTGCTTAAATTTTTCAACGGTTTTCAAACTTTCTTAAGGTTTTTCAACGAAGCGTCATTAGGCAGTTTTGGAAGCTGCTTGCTCTAGGATTCGATAGCACGCCGAAGCACGAAAACAATGCGGGGCAGTGTTCTGACATGAGGAATAAGATTTGAAAAAAAAAATAAAAGGCTTGGGAGACGTGAGAGAACGTACGACTCGTACCGGTAGAGAACTACGGATACGACACACAGCAAAGTGCACACCAGCAGAATTCACTATTACAGTTTACAACCTAAACGCTCGCTTAGACACTTAGTCCTACATAGGTGGAAGGATGCTTCCACCTACGTAAGAGCTGATAGCATTATACTACATGAAAACATCTCAGGCGCTTATGGAACGACGCATAAGCAACTGCTCAGATTTATTCTTTATACCAAAATGCTCGTAACCAGAAGCAAGCGCTTATACAGCCTTTCAAGATGGAGCCGCCCGTTAAGCCAACCTTAATTAAAGGCGTCACTAGGCCGTCTTTTCTGGTCTACACTTTGTCAAATCCGATATACTCGTAAAAGGTAATGCGCGCTCTTCTCTTTCAGGTGTAAATGTTTGATATGTGTGTTAACTTTACGTTAACGTTCTCGCTTGTGTCAAGGAACGCTGAAGACATATGCGGCTCCACGGAGCCTGAACGGATTAGAGGTCACCAATTATTATTATTATTATTAATATTATAGCAGTAAGTATGACTATGATAGTAGTAACGACAGAAGAAAGGAAAAAACTTGCTTACCACACAGTTCTTTACCACCGGCAGCCTCAGCGATGATAGCTCCGGCGAGGACGAGTCCACAGAGAAGCAGCACCTTCATTTTCGAAGAGTCGAAATTCTTTCAGCGAGAGAACTACAAGGACACCGAGGAACTTAGACTCAGTTAAAGCAGTGGTGCAGTGCGGTCCACGGAATAACAGCTGCCGCTCCGGTTATATATGCACGCGTTGTCTTACCATCCTCCTCGATCCAGGAAACTGAACACCGAGACAACCATGCAGCTTCTGAAGGTTTCCTTCTTTCACTCTCGTTGCAAAATTGTATGCCCGTGCCTTGCTTTCTTTTTTATGAAGTGTATTGCTTTCGTTCTTACATATCTGCGAACATAATAAAACAATCACATGATAAGTCGAAAACATGGCAGGTTGTTTCCTTTCATGGGCTAAATGATTTTGAATGACAGGAAACCCCAAATGTACGATGATATTCTACCTTCTGACCGACCATTTCGACCTGTCTTGTTTCATTTTGTGTGTGTTTGTGTGTCTCCTTTCTCGTCACCAACATTTGCCGCGATGTCGCCAGCCCGCACAGACGCGCCTATAGCACGTGGGTACAGCGCAGCGCAAACTTCCTCAACGCCCCAGTCCTAACTCATCATTCTCGAAAAGTGCGATATGTTCGTGCCACAACAGCTTTACTCGCACTCACCGGGGCATATGCGACCGGCTTCTTTCCCGCGATATCACGTCTCTCGCAATAGAACATCAGCGTGTTGTCTTTTACTTTTAAAAATTTAGTTATTGGGTTTCAGGGGCCAGAACAACGATCTCATTATGAGGCACGCCGTAGTGGGGAGTCTCCAGATTTATTTGAACCACCTGGGCTTCTTTAACGCGCTCCAATGCGCGGACGTTTTTGTATTTCGCTCCCATAGAAACGTGGCTGCCACGGCCTCGTGCTTAGCCGCGTAACGCCAAAGTCACTTGCTACTTGCAAGTGACCGAAACTTGCTACAGTGTTGTTGTTGTTGTTGATGATGATGATGTTTGTTGTTGTTGGTGGTGGTGTTTATGTCTTTGAGGATTTACTTCCTCTGATTATTCTTGCGGCACGGTGCTGCTCTGCTGCTCATGATAGCAATCATCGGTCCCGTATTCATAGATCCTTATACGTCGTACACATGCCGTCCGCCATAGGGCAATGCCGCCGCTGTCATATCGTCATCACATCCATCATTATCACGAGCGGCAAGCCCGATGGCTAAATTCACAAAACATCTCCTCTACAAGAGCATTTCCTCATTGGTTGGCGTTCTGGCGCCCATCACTCGTGATAGCGATCCGCGTGATAACAATGCGATCACCACGATGATGGCCAATCGCGGACCCCACTTACGAAAGGGGGCGCAAATTCGCAAATATTTTATTGTGATAGCAATTATATGGGCACTCTAAAGCGGATTTCTGCCGTCGGCGTCGTCGTCGCCGTCACCGTCACCGTGGGGTTCCGTATGGAGTCCAACGGCGATAAAATCATCGCCGCGCGCCGTATGCTGTACGAGGGACGCTCGCTTTCACGAAGAGCGAACGCACGGCGGAGAGCAAACGCGACTTCTTCCGTCGCGCAAAAGGCCGTGGGGGACGGGAGGGAGGGAGGGGAGGCGACGTTTAGCTGTGGCACCAAATGCGTATTTATATAAACTGCTCGGCGAGTGTCCCGTTCTGATCTCGTCGAAAACCTCCGAGCCGCCCCCAGAGGCACCGGCAACAGTCACCAACGCCGTGCGCGTTCAGTGCGAACGCGGTCAAAACGCCGACGGCGTCGACAACAGTTCGGTGCGTTGCTGGTGCTGCTCAATGTCCAAGTTTATACAGCTGATAAAACTACTATCCTTACTCCGTATAGCTCTCTACTAATTTGCTATCGCAATTTATGCTTCGCCTTTCGGGTGAAACAGCGACATTTTTTTTCCTTAAGAACATCTTGTCATTGACCGCCCACCTTCACTAATAACATGTTATCTCTCCTAATTGGTTGGAGCCTGCTCTCATCAATAGTTTTAGCGTAAAAACGCAAGCCAGCCAATCGGATTGCTCCACATAAATAATATTGACGGAAGCGACCATCCAATGACAAATCGCACTTACGAACAAAACGTGTTGTGGAATCTAGCCCAAAAAACGAGGGACGAATTCACAAAGCTTCTCTTTCGTGAATGCTTTGTGCCATTGGTCGACTGACTTCACTAATGATATGTCCAGCATAATAGTATTGGCAGGAACTTGCGCTTACGAACAATCTTAGAGCAAGAACGTTTTGTGAATATGGGCCAGAATTCAGAAAGCGTTTCGTTCGTAAGTGCTGTTTCTCACTGGCCGACCACCTTCGTTAAAGATATGTCCAACGTCACGAATGGCTGGCAAGTTACGCTCTGTATGTGTTGTAAGTTAATTGTGACTTACCTAAAGAGGATAAACAATTGCAAATAACTAAAGCTATTATCCGCCTTTCGCATTTTGAAAGTACGCCTGTTGACATAAATTCCGCGTCTTGTCCCCTGTGCTGTCCCCTGTCATATTGTGCATAACCACAATATGATTATGAGGCGCGCCGTAGTGGGGGACTGCGGATTAATTTTTACCATCTGGGGTTCTTTATCGTGCACGCAAAGGACGGTGCAGGGGCGTCTTCGCAACCTCAAAATTGTCACAAATTACTTTAATAAAAGTAGTGCGTAATAGATTTTTAATCTTCTCATTTTTTCGCATACACAATCCTACATTATATGACGTCACAATTATAACGACCTATGGGTTGAATTCTATCAACAGCAAATTACACAAAGGGATAGTGCCTAATGATTCGCTGAACAGTGGTGACCTGCATGCAGTCACAATTTTTTTCTTTCTGAGCATCTTATGCCTGTCTTTATGGAGCTCATTTTTATTTCACAACATCTATAATAGCTATCATGGCAAGTATTTCGAGGAACTCCGTCAAGTAAGCTTCGACAAATGACAGCAAGCATAAGGGAAAAGGCAAATTTCCTTTGGCGCCCCCCTCCCCCCTTTCTATAGGTGGCGCCAAAATTGTAATCCATGTCGCAATGGAGTTAATAGCCATTGACGTGGCGTTCGAATAGATACAAGAGGAATTCACGGATTACAAGGCTGTTCTCTTGAGTGGCTCCTGCGTGGCCTTCAGTCGCCTACTGCAAACCAGCAATATGAGAGCCCTATAGCGTGTCGGCGTTGCGAACACTGCCTCGGTAACACCACGCGTCACGGTGTCCCCTTATTCGGGCAGTGGGTACCATCGCACGCGCGACTATTACCGGTGATGAAGAGGCTGCCCGAATGGCTTCTCGGGCGAAGGTATGGCACTCCAGAAGTTTCCTGCCATTTTGATGATGTTCGTCAGCTGATCCGCGGCCACCTTCTTGGACGTGAGCACGCTGATCAATGACTCTCAACCACTAAATCATTTCCTACACGTGCTCGTGGGCGTGGTTTACCTCGGTGATTTACGACCGTGCTACATGGTAGTCGAGTAGTTGCATCGACACAGACGCGCTCCTCGGTGCTTCCTGCGATGCCGCGAACACTCAGCCCTTGATCTTGAACTTTCCCTTGTTCAGTGTGCGGCGGACTGCACTTTACGGAGCGGAGACGGCAGCTTACTACGCCTATCGTGAGCTACAGTGGGAAACATTTTTGTTCCTACTGGTCATGCGTCTAGACTTGGCCAAGCCCTTCTATTGTTTTTGAAGGCGACGCATTTAAATTCCCGGTTGCAGCCCAAAGATTCTGAGGTCTAATTTTGGGCGAATCTGTTAACCTACCTGGACGTTGAGTTCCACAATATTTTCTGTAATTTAGACACGTGTCACGTTCTCGAGTCCCGTAGACAACTGCATAATAATAAGAAGAAGTAAGAGGAGGAAGAAGAAGATTTATTTCATTTTATTTATTTCTGAAAGTGCCCAAGAACAGCTCTATGCCTTAGTATTGGTGCACTTGTGCTACATAAAGAACCGAATTGAACACAAAGAAAAACTGAACACAAAGCATAAAACCTGAAAGAACAGTGATACAGGATACAACAAAAAATTGACTTAAATGAAAAACAGAAGTCAGATGAAGAGCAAATACAAGAGCTGAAAATATCAAGATCATAACGCAAGGTATTTTTTTTCTGTTACAAGACGTGTTATAGCGTTAGAGGTGCAAGCTCAATTGACGTAGCAAATGCTGGAATTACGCAAGTTTGGTCGAGGCACGAAGAACGTTACAGCCGGCAGTAACCGCGGACAAGACGAGTAGTTGTGATTTAGTTTAGACAAGAATAAGTTATCCCGATATTTTCGCCTTATTTATAGGAGTCTAATGTTAATGATGTGCAGTAAACACTCACAGGCATAAAATACACGGCGTCCCATAAATCGTTTGTGCAGGATACGAATGAAGCGTAGCTGAACATATTCAATTGTTCCCACATCGGTAAAATTACTACAGTTCTGTACAACAGAACTAAATTCTAACTTCGAGCGGGCAAAAGAATACAGTAGAACAATGCAGTTGACATCCGTAAACTTTTTTTGTCGTTCTTGAAATGAAGCCTAACTTTCTGTGGGATGCATTAACAATGCTTGAAACATGGGCCGAAAAAGCTTTACTTTCTTAAGTACTCTTTGCCATTGGCCTTCGCTAATAATATGTCCAGCATCAGGATTGGCTTAATTTTTTTCTTATGAACAATTTTAGCGTAAGAATGTTTTGTGAATACGGGCCTATGTCCTTCGAAGGTTAGTCGGGAATCAACCAATATTCCCAAGTCGCACGTACAACTCGCTCTTTTCAAAGGAATGTTATCAAGTGAATATTAGTATAGTAATGTGGACATTTTGCAACTGAAGGGAAAAACAAGTGTCTTAGTTGGATTTATTACGCAAGAAGTTCAAAGCACACCACTCCGCGACAGAATTCACATCTTCCTATAATAATTCAGAATCCTGCGCTGATTTTTTTCACGGTAAAGTTTAATATTGTCAACATACAAAAGGAGACGCTAATGATGCAAACATTCTTAAAGATTATTAAAAAATAAATTGAAAAAGAATGGCCCTAAGATAGACCCTTGCGGAACACCGGAAGCTGAATCATAAGGCAAATAGTACTTAGCATCAACGTGAGCGTAACTTAAACGAGTAGACAATTAGTCTTTAATCAGCGTGCACAGGCCGGAACTCACGCCGTAACTCAAGCGTTTATGGATAAGAATCTCCTGAGAAACAACATCAAATGCTTTTGGCAGGTCGAAGTATACTGCGTCTGTCTTTGGTTAGGAACAGCGGGTCCCTCAGCATCAAGATAAGAAACAAGATTTGTTTCCAAATGATGATAATAATAATAATAATAATAATAATAATAATAATAATAATAATAATAATAATAATAATAATAATAATAATAATAATAATAATAATCAATCATGTTTATTTAACGTGTCCAGGTAAAACCTAAGGTCTGAGTGCTGGCGCACGGTGAGAAAAAAATTAAAAAATACAAATACAGGGAAAAACCTTAAAGATAACACGACAATTATGAAAAGGAACAGTTTACAATGAACAAAAGCCACGGTGAATACACAACAGAAAGGTGGAGAAAAAACACGACCAATGCGTGAGACTCAATAAAAACAAATCAAGCAATCCAGCTATTATATTATGTGCCAAGAAAAAAGACCATAAGGTTCTAATACTGGCGCACATATAATCTAATATAATCTGTAGCCGTAAAAAAATATACAAAACAGTACAAAGAATGCAAAAAGAAATGCCAGAGAGTGCGGGGGGGGGGGGGGGGGGGCATTGTTGCGACGCTCCCGAAGTTCGTTGGAAAGGTCTCCTGCACTCTTGCCGTGTACATTACGCTCGTTCTCAACCAGGCTCCTACGCGGCGTGCACAGCAGCAGCAGTGGAAAAGTCGAAGGAAGGGGCAAAGAACGCATCGCTTTAAAAAATTCACATTACCCTCATCTTGAAAAGGAAGCAGCGCACAAAAACACAGCACATATAGTGGACAACACGAACGCTATACGTTCGTGTCGTCAACTATCCTTGAGTTGCACCACAGTGGTGGCGCAGTGGCTCCGCCGTTGCGCTGCTAAGCCCGAGGTCGCGTGGTCGGTCCCGGCCACGTCGGCCGCATTTCGATGGGGGCGAAATGCAAAAACGCCCGTGAATTGCGCATTGGGTGCACGTTAAAGAACCCCAGGTGGTCAAAGTGAATCCGGAGACAATGGCGTGCTTCATAATCATATCGGAGTTTTGGCGCATAACACTCCAGAATTTATATTTTTATTCCTTGTGTTGCGTTGTGTTGCGCTGCCCCTCTTTTCAATATTATCAGACACCAACTAACCCAATTGTCGGCTATACTGAATCACCCTTACACTGGCACCGCAGCCGTTACATAACACGCCCTTACCTGCACGCAGCTGCTCACTCTTTTATCGAGTGGTTTCCCTCGCTTCTTCGCCAGCGGGTTAGATTACGCCTAGAGGCGCAATAACCCAAGGTTGAACCAGACGCAAGCTATTTCCTGCATATTTATTCGTTGCCCGCCTTTTGTTACGTTCGGTGACGCACGAACCGATTCGAGAGGCTGATTTTGAACACGTACAGCTTGCGATACATACGCGGGTTCCAAGATCCTTGCCAAGGCTACGCGATAAGCGCTCTTTCGTGTCGCCTCCCATACCAGAGGCTGCTCTTTATGCGAACCATTAAAGACCCGCAGGCACGCGATGAAATTTGTACATACTCTGGCATTTCGCTTCCTTGACACGCCAACTCCATAGCAGGCTTCATTTCTTAGGGGAGTTTCATAAAACGTTTCTTCCTTGTTATGAGGAATTGTTATGCAACGCAAGCCCGCCCAAAGTGCAATTTGGGCTGGCAATTCGTCAAGCTAGAAAAAAAATCATAGATCAGTAAATGCCATCGTATCTGCGCAATGACACGATAACGCATTATTTCAAAACGTAGTTAAGAATCCTAGAATGTCCAGTGAGCGTTGCTACTTCCATGTCATTGACCCATATGACAGATCTTACTTTTGCCGCTAAAGGCGCGTTACCTCTGCCTAAAAGGTAGCTGATTATTTGTATACGTAAAAACAAGGAGCTCGGCTTTATCGATCGCTACCGCTTCTGAAATGTTCTCTACTTTAAATTATCGTCTACTAATTTAATTTCAAGCTCAAGCCCAACAACAAAAACAACCACAAAAAAGACTTGCTCTCGTTAGCTAGTTCGGTAACAAGGTCGACAAGGCGCCAACTAGCTAAGCTTCCGGTAATCTGGCAGCGAAACTATACAGGGTGTCCCAGCTATCACGCAGCACGATTTAAAGAAAGAGGAACGGCGTTACGCGAAGCAAACCTAGTGCGTATTTTTTCCAGTACAGTGGAGTAGCCGCCAGTAATTTTTTTGTTACTGAAATTTAATTAGCTAATTGTAATTAATTATCTAACTCCAGAAGTACTGTCCTAATTATCAAAGTGTCAATGATAAAATTGTAGAGCAACATGAAAAACTCCCAATACAGCTTTCTGTTGCTCAATGCGTGCTAGATAAATGTGTTTTTCTGAGTGTAAAAGGAGCCCGCGAATACACGAAGAATGGCCGCGCGACTGGTCGCTCGAGGCAATTTGCGTGTATTCGCGGGCTTGTTTCACACTCAGAAAAACACTTTTATGTAGCACGTACTGAGCAACAGAAAACTGTATTCGGAGTTTTTCATGCTGCTCTACAATTTTATCATTGACACTTTGACAATTAGGACAGTACTTATCAAGTTAGATAATTAATTACAACTAGCCGATTAAATCTCAGTAACAAAAGAATTACTGGCGGCTACTCCATTGCACTAGAAACAATACGCACTTGGTTTGCTTCGAGTAACGCTGTTCCTCTTTTTTTAAATCGTCCTGCGTGATAGCTGCGACACCCTGTACGCAATTTTATTTATGTACACTGGCTTCCCGTGAACAATTTGAGGAGTATTATAGGTCTAAAATATCTTCACGGATTGCACAGCTACCTTGGTTCTCCATGAGAAAAGTAGAAAGTTACCTATCAAGAAAGGGGTCAGGCAAGGAGACACAATGTTTCCCATGCTATTCACTGCATGCTTAGTAGAAGTATTGAAGCTCTTAGACTGGGAAGGCTTAGGAGTGAGGATCTACGGCGAATATCTCAGCAACCTTCAGTTTGCAGACGACATTGTCCTCTTCAGCAACAATGGGATGAATTACAACAAATGATTGAGGACCTTAACCAAGAGTCTGTAAATGAGTACGTTTATCTAGGTCAATTAATCACAGGGGACCCTGATCATGAGAAGGAAATTTACAGAAGAATAAAATTGTGTAGGAGTACATACGGCAGGCATTACCAAATCCTGACTGGGAGCTTAGCACTGTCATGGAAAAGAAAAGTGTACAGTCATTGCGTTCTACCGGTGCTACCATATGGGGCAGAAATTTGGAGATTAACCAAGAAGCTCGAGAACAAGTTAAGGACCGCACAATGAGCGATGGAACGAAAAATGTTAGGCCTAACATTAAGAGACAGGAAGAGAGCGGTGTGAATCAGAGAGCAAACTGGGATAGCCGATATTCTAATGGACATTAGGAGAAAAAAATGAAACTGGGCATTTAATGCGTAGGACGGACAACCGGTGGACCATTATAGTTACAGAATGGGTACCAAGAGAAGGTAAGTGCAGTCGAGGACGGCAGAAAACTAGGTGGGGTGATGAAGTTAGGAAATTTGCCGGCGCAAGTTGGAATCAGCTAGCGCAAGACAGGGTTAATTGGAGGTCACAGGGAGAGGCCTTCGTCCTGCAGTGCACATATAAATAGGCTGGTGATGATGATGATGATGATGATGATGATGATGATGATGATGGTCCCATTTGTTGGTATCTCCTAATGCTCACATACAGGAATACATCACTGAATCTCGTATTTTCCTCGCTCTGCATGCCTCCGACAGTCGTAAATTGCGTTCACTATTTGTCAGTCACAGCACTCCATCTTCTCCCTAATGCACAGGAAACTCCCAAGCGCACATACATGGCGAAATAACGCATAAGGGCCGTTCGATAGCAAGCAGAATCTTGGAATTGAGAAAACTGGGGCTTATTTTATCTTCAATGAGCCGAGTGCTGAGGCTTCGATTGCGATACGAATGCGAAACGGCTTCGCATGACGGAGTCTCTTACATTTGGAAGAAAGTTTTAACAATGCACAAGTTACCTGTGGCTCAGCAGCAGAAAGCCATAGCCGCAAAGACAGCACGGCGAGTGATTTAGTTCTGCTTCTTATATTTAGTACTTGTTGTGGATATATGTTTCAATAGCTTCCAGTAGACGAAGCTATATATACACCGAAGTGATTATTGGTAGTTGAAGAGCATGTGCAATTGCGACGAATGGTCTGTGCGGGGATGTTAACCAGGAGTGAATATGTTTAAATAAACAGAAGTCAGAAATGCCTGAAGTTCATTACTCGTTAAAAACCGAATCCTAAGTGGCAAATAAAGATAACAAAATGAAAATGAACAAAATTTATCGCCATAGTGACTTCGAAACACGAAGGCTGTCGTATTCAGTCAGATCCCCCAAAGCATTAAACATAGACTTGTAATAGGGGTTCGTGCCATAATATGGTTGAACTGTAAAAAAAAAATGCGTGGAAATGGCATATAGTTCCGGTAATATGGAAAAGTAGCTTTGTTTTTACCTTATTGCATTTAATTGTAAATACTTTACTGCTTCATGGCGGTTCAGAAATAGCAAAGAACTAGTGATAAGAGAGTTTACAGTAACTAATGTGCACACATAAACGAGATGCATCAGCACATCGAACATGACACGTTGAGACGGAAAGTAGAAGTGCACTAATGTTATACGCTTTCTGTTGCACCTTGCCCCAAGTTTATGCCCAATAACTACCTCACGTGCTGTGCACTTAAGCTGACGACGTCTTTATGTCTCTGGTATTGTGACCAATGAAGCTGCCTGGGTTCCAAAACGTCAATTAACTTTTGCCTTCGTCAGTGAGCAATGACCTTCTGCCTTTGTGTTTCTTCCTAATATCCTACCTGACCAGACGTGTTTTCATGAAGCCTTTGACTATGTATCTGAAGAATGTCTGTAAACATATTAAAAGGGTCTGAAATGGCAATGTTTTTCCAACCGCATTGCGCACCCGGCAACGACAAATTCTAACCATTTTTTAACCATTTTTGACAAAACACGCTGCCACTATCCTAATTCATTTACCTATACATGCATAAACTACCCGTGCCCACACTCTTACACAATTTTTTACTCAGTATATCACGACGTGTCCCATAAACACAATCGACTGTTTCCAAATACCGTAAGATTGCAAACAGCCTAAAGCGAGAAGCTAAATTTCGAGAGCCTAAAGTAGCACTGATAGTTCTCAAATAATGCATATGCTCAAATAATGTCCAGGCCATGTGTTCCTTTAACTTCGACAGCCGTGCATGGACTGTTCTAGTTATGTCTGCAGAAGCACTGAGAGCCCCACACCCCCAGCCCCAAACCCAAGTGTGTATTAAGCATCAAATGCTTTGAGCTCCGGTTGTCGGCGACTTTTAAGAGACCTTGAGCGAAAATTCAGAGTCGTTATCCGGGCACTCAAGACGAGCATTGGTGCGAGAACGAAACGAGAACCTGCGAGAACATCCGGGCATCGTTGCGAGAGCAAAACGAGATCATCCAGGCAACCAGTCAAAACTTAAGCAAGTGTGGTCTATGGTTCCCAACCCCTTGTACAGGACAGCATTACATACGCTGGTGACTGCCCAAACACGTATAAAAAATATTGGTTCTAATGTCTTCCTAATGTTTGTTCGCAATATCACTCAAGCTGTAACTTCTAGTACGCTGAAAATTAATTTGTCATTTCCAATAGCGACGTTCAAAAGGCAGATACGGTGCACCATACTCTTAATTGTCATCTTTTGGCACTGGGACGGGGTTGCATGGGCTCTTTTCAACACCAGCGGTCCGTGAGTTCCGCGGCGCGGGTTTTTCGCCGCCTCCTTCGAGAGATAGCGCCACGCTGCGTGACCAGGCCGGCAGCGTCCGGCGCGCCGTGGATGGTTGTTTGGTCGTGACGAGACTTGCAACGAGGTTCAGTTCACAACAGGTTCATTTCGGCTCAGTAAGCTTTCAGGCCTGCGTCGCGGCACCAATCTGCTTTGCCGGTGGCCATTCGAAGCTTACATATACTCTCGATTACGGGAGAGCCAGTATTTTTTCTTTCAATTCGCTTAAGCTGTCTGACACGATAGTCCCCGTTCGAAATTTTGCTTCCCCACTAGAGGTTCTAAAGCGCTGTTCAGAGAGCGATTTAGCGCTAGAAAAAAAGGTATGCAAATCCAATGCATACGGTGGAATCCATATAAAGCGAACCGTCGGTCAAGTGGTGTGTACTAAATCCTACAGAACTAATGGCGATGCGTAATATTGTGTTTACTTTCATCGTATGCAGAGGGAAACCTCACACAATGTTTATATTTATCCACTACAAAAGTCACAACTTTAATGTCATACATTTTTATGTTTATGCACAATTCGCAATGCACACGGGCTATAGGTGGCACGCGAGGTGATCCATGATGGCGGAGAGATAGAGTATCAGAATTCTCGACGGCGCGTCCACGTCATAGCACGCCGAGCTTTTTCTCATCCTTCTCGTAGCACGGCGAGTGTATTCTTAGTTTTTAGACTTTATTCTCATCGGCTGAGTAATGCCGCCGCCTTTTACAAAGAAGCTAATCTCTAGGAGAGATTATGGGACACCTTGAAACCTACGAAAAAGGGATCCGGTGTCTAATCGAAGGCGAAAAAGGCTTGAACGCTGGCCATCTAATTTGCTGAGGCGCCAAGAAATGCAGTGCTAACGCTGTTATAATTCAAGGACTGTGTATACAGACGTCCCACGTCCAAGTTTTTTGTTGTGTGTCGCAGCCGCAGTAGCCGCGCATGTTGATACGGAGTGCGCGCCCTGTAAGCATAAATGAGCCTTGAATGTAATAATTCACGCCCCGCATAAATATAGATAGCTAACGTGCATAACCAGAAGGGCGTGCGTGCATGCTTGTTATTTTACGGCGAATGACGCCCTTAAGCTTACTGAAGTATGAATACGACGCTAAGCCTATCTATAACGTATTTATTATAGTATAACGAACGCTAAGGTTAGAATGCAGCGTTATCGGTTTAAGCCAGAAAAGGTACGCCGATCTTGCATTCAAATTCCGTTTTAATTGAAAAAGGTCAGTGCAAGCAAATATACCAGAGACCTAGCGATCCGCACGGAGCTGCAAATCTAGTTACGCTCCGATGCAACGAGCCTGGCGACGTCGAGGACGCGCTTCAGAGTACCGCCCAAATTTTTTGTTTACTTCCGTTTTGCCTGCCACTGAGACAAAAGCCAAGATTGGGGGAGGGGGAAAGGGGGGCATGGAGAGGTTTGCAACGCACACTTCGGCGATAAAATGCGTGCTGCAAACTTTCTTTGGCGGCGCCTCACGCTTGCCGATCCGGAGCTTCACCGCCCACTTCTTTTTAAGACATGCGTCCAGAGGAAACGAATGAAGCCTTATCTCGTTCTTCGCCGCTCGGTTGGCGCACTGAGGCACGCAACACATCCCGTTGCTTTTTTTTATTCTTTTTTTTCATGGCGTAAATACAAGCTGTTAACAAATCAGAAAGGCGTCCACGCGGACAGAGTCACAGAGTAACACTGTGCGGATACTCTGAAATATTTCTCTCACTGGCCACTCCTCGGCGCGACCGTCTGTGTGCATTGCGTCTATGTGCAAGCTATTCGCAATGCACACAGATGGTCGCGCCGCGTAGTGGCCAGCGAGAGAAATATTTCAAAGAGTATCCGCACAGTCAATGGCACAGCGTTACCATATGGCTCTCTATATGCGCGGGCGCGTTTCTGTTTTGTTAACAGCTTCTGCATGCGCCATGGAAGAAAAAAATTTGGAGGACGCCTAAGCTTCGCCTTTAAAAGTGGAACGCGATAGCGTTATCGGGCCCCGTTCGCATCGCATTTTTCTTTATGAGGGCTTCATTGCAACACAGAACGTGGGAAAGCCAGCTAACAAAGACCAAGCTTACCCCGATCCCCTTAAAGTGGGCTTCACTTTTGAACAGAAATGCATTGCTGGGAAAACGTTTTTCCAGGGGCAATATAAGTGGTCTTATATTAAAATGTGAAGGCCCTCGCGCCTTTTTTATTACTTTGTTATTTCTTTGCTATTGCCGCGACGCGCGCGCGTGTCCAAAACGCATTAGGCAGGCGAAATCCTAATTCGACCTGCCGAGGATGTGAGCGCCATCTGGATATCATTTCGCAAGTAAACTACTCGAGCGCGCGGCTGTAGGTCTGGTAGAAATGCTGGAAAAGGCGTTTGTGTTTGAGTTTCCTCATAACAGAATTACGGTGTCTCCTACATTCAAATTACAATCCGATGCCACCATGCCTGTCGGTTGTGTTAAGTTGTACTTTACCTTTTTTCTGAAGGATTTCACTTTGAGAAATTCAATTTTTGTTCACCAAAACTTTGCACCACATGGAGGGCCTGCGCGGTCGGGGTGGTTGGGGATTATTTTCTCCGCCACGGACGCCGACATCCCCACCTTCAACAGCATCTGCTTGGAGCTCGAACCAGGTTGACCATTGGAGAGAGTCCGGCAGGGAAGACAAGGTGACTTAAAAACAAGTAACAGATGTTGTGGGATGACGCAGGTCGATGCTTGCACTCGTCGTCGGTTGTCGCGCAGCCATCTTGAGCACGAAACACTGTGATGTTCTCCAGCGTAGCTCAAGTCCCGGTCAGAGTTTAGATGCCTCATAAGGGTCCGCAGCAGTTTTTCGTTCACCGCATGCGCCTGCAGAACTTCACCGAGACTCCGCCTCTCAGTCAGCAAGCGCGAGACAAATCCCCACTGAGTTCTGCCAGGCTTATTTCCCTGCTCAAAAGTGACAGTTTTTACAACTTACAGCAGCACTAAATACATACATAAATTTGTTATACGCTTCACAAGACATGACTTAACCCAACTGTGTAAACAAAATTAAAACCTTTCCAATCCAACGTCAGGCTCCGCATGCGCCTGCAGAACTTCACCGAGACTCCGCCCTCAGTCAGCAAGTGCGAGACAATTAAATCCCCACTGAGTTCTGCCCGGCTTATTTCGCCGCTCAAAAGTGATAGTTTTTACCAACTTACAGCAGCACTAAATACATACATAAATTTGTTATACGCTTCACAAGACACGACTTAACCCAACTGTGTAAACAAAATTAAAACCTTTCCAATCCAACGTCAGGAAGAAAAAACACGATTTTGGATGAAACGATGGAGGCTGATTCTTGCTCTAAGGGCTTCGACTTAAGCCATCGGCATTGCCATTGAGAGTTCCCTTTTGATAGCGTATCTCGAAAGAATAGAATAAAGCGAGACTCCAACGCAGGAGGCGACCATTTTTGGAAGTTGTTGTCTGCAACCATCTGAGAGGACAATGATCCGTTTCTATGATGAACCTCGTGCCCGCTAGATAACAAGCCAATTTTTGAACAGCCCAAACTAGACATGCGCACTCTTTCTTAGTAGCACTGTACGCCTGTTATCGACTCGCTCTCTCAAATTTGGCGTAGTATCACGCCCATGCCTCGCTAGCTCGCATCGCACTAACCCTCAAATCTACTCGTTTAGTCCTGCGATCTCAGCACGGGCTAACTAGTCAGCGCGCTCGTTAGGGCGTTGAAAGTCAATTCCTTTTTTTTCTTCACTTCCGCATTCATAATCTCACGTTGACGCGGTGACACTCGATAAACCTTTGAACGCACCGGCTCCGAAGAAGTGAACTCGATGTCGTGCGTAAAACCGATGTCCTTCCTGGCCTATCTACTAATAACTCCTGAAATTCTTGCACGACTTCCTGCAACTCCGTCGTTTGTTCAGGCTCCAGCTGCGCTTTAGAGACTAGTTCCTTAATCACGGCTGAACTCTCTATCTCTAACAGCCGCTGTAGGCCTTCCGACGTGGGCGCTACAGACAAATCTGGCAACTGCTCTTACAACAACTCGGGTGCTTCCACTACGGGTACTTCTGATTGCGCGGATCGAAACTCCTGTGGTTCCACCGCGGAGGCATTCTCTATCTCCGCTTTCTGAGATTGCGAACCGACATCCACTTCAGTTAGTGCCGTTTCCGCGACTGCTTTCGGTCTCGTTTTGTCAGTTTTCGGTCTCGTTTGTGCCATCATGTTAGCCTCCTCGAACATTATCCCTTATTCGCGCCGAATCTGATCCGACCTATTTGAGAATAGGTATGGATACTGCGTAGGAAGCGTAGGCGATACGGCAGCTTCGGTCTTAACTGTACCGAAATGACCTTTAATAGCTACTTTTACGACCGGAAGACATGCCCTGTGCATTCCTACTGCTTGCTTTATCCACACGCTTTTACCCGTGAACATCTCTGGTGCCACATAACAGCTGTGAACCACGTCCATGGTAGCCGCGGAGTCACGCAGTACGCGACATGGTTTCCCGTTTACCTCAAGGTCGCGTATGTACGGTTCGAGCAGTTTCATGTTCTTGTCGTTGCAACAAACCGATAGAAACACTACCTTTGCCTGGTCACATTGTGCAGTAATGTACCCTGGTTTGTGACAATTATAACAAAGAGATGGAGTCATCGCTTCCAATTTCTTTTTCTGCTCTGCTGTAACTCCAGGGGTCCCTTCCGACTCGGAAGTACTACCTTTGGAGGTGCCATCATTTACAGGCTCGTTCTTTCTCTTTTCGGGCCCTAGCTTCGGCCTGCCGAACCTGAAATTGAGATCGCCTTTTCGACCGTCGCTGACTTCGCGAGCCCAACGCGTCACAAATTCCTCGGCTAGTTCAGCGGCTCTGGCTATCGTGCTAACTTCTGGCCTATAATGAACCCAATACCTCACGTTCTCAGGCAACCAGTAATAAAACTGTTCCAGTGCAAAGCACTGAACAACTTTCGCGTGATCACGATAGGTCTTTTGTTCCTTGAGCCATTCCTCCATGTTTGACATAAGCTTATATGCAAACTCTGTATAGGACTCATTCTTTGCCTTTTGCATTTCGCGGAACTTCCGCCGATACGCTTCCGCTGACAGCCTATACTTTCCAAGCAAACTGGACTTTACCTTATCATAATCCTCAGCTTCATCTCTGGTTAAGCGAGCGATTACGTCCATTGCCTCGCCCGGTAACAGTGTGAGCAGACGCTGTGGCCACGACTCGCGAGAGAACCCTTGCTTCTCGCACGTCCGCTCGAAGTTCACCAAGAACAAACCAATGTCCTCTCCGAGCTTATAAGTACGCATTAGCTCTGTCATCTTTAATGATACGCGCCTCCTGCACTGTTTCCATCGCTCCATCTGCCCTGCTGCTCGAGCTCGTTCCATTTCAAGCTCGAGTCGCATCAATTCAAGTGCGTGTTCCGTTTCCTCACGCTCTTTACGTTCTTCATGTTCTTTCTGTTTCTTACGTTCTTCCTGTTCTTTACGTTCCCGTTCTTTCTGTTCTTTACGTTCTTGTCGTTCACGCTCTTCTGCCTGACTTTTTGCAGTCTCCCTCTCTCTAATGATCTCTAGGCGTTCCGTAAGCTGATCATCCTCAGCCTTTAGAGCAAGAATAGCCTCAATCAACTCAGGTTTCCGGAGTGCGTCAGTGACATCCAGGCGCAACTCCTTCGCTAGCTCCAACAACTCCGGTTTACGCAACGACTTCAAATTCATGGCTGTTCTCAGTGATGCTCTGTCTACTGTACACAACTATTTTGCAGCAATCTAACTAGGCGAACAATAGCTTGAATTACCCGTTTTGTTCTAACACTCAACAAAACCTGGCAAACTCGGCAAAGAAAGTCCCACACTCACCAACTTGCAGCCAAGAATCCGGCGTAGACTATCGCAAACGCTGCATTCACTTGCGACTTGGTAGACGAGGCTCGTAGGTCCATGTATCACCGCTTGGCATCCAGTTGCAGACCTGGTTGGGATTTGATGGATCTCACCGCTGCTAACCAGTTGTTACGGGCCGAGGTTCGGGGGTACCTCCTACAGCGTCTGCTTGGAACTCGAATCAGTTTGACCATCGGAGAGGGTCCGGCGGAGAAGACGAGGCGACGTAAAAACAAGTAACAGAAGTTTAATACATGGTTACGGGTGAGCGGTATGCTCCAAAGAAAACATACAAGAAACGTTCAGCGTGCTAGGGCAAAGCAAAAGTGTTCTCCAGGTGGCTGCTGGTTGGCTTTCTTATACCCTCCAGCATCCGGGCACTATCCCCCCCCCCCCCCCCCCCCTGCAGTACATGGGGCAAACCGGACGTAGTAGAGATGGTAGGTGATCGTAACGGGGTGAACTTCCTCAGCGGGAGTGGAAGGGTTGCAGGGTGGCTTGACAGGTTTCGTCTCTGACCCTCGCGACTGACACGTCTATTCATTTTGACGAGCGAGATCGTTAAGCACGCCGATCACCATGCGTTGGCACGTGGTCTGAGCAGGGTCGCGCTGGGTGAATCGGAATTCACCACACGTGGTCCGGGCATCGCAGCTCTAAGGTAATCGTAACATGCGACATGAGTCCCTTAACGCTATCGCGTTAAAATGTGTTGCGTGCCTCAGTGCACCAACTGAGTGGCGAAGGATGAGTAGGCCTTCGTTTGTTTCCGCTGGATGCGTATCTTAAAAAGAAGTCGGTGGTGAAGCTCCGTATCGGCAAGCCTGTGACTCCGCCAATGAAAGCTTCTGGCGCACGCTTCGTCGTCGAAGACTTCTTCTGGAGCAACATCGGTTAGCAGAATACTAATCGTTGACATTGTTCACGAAAGCATAAGCATTACGCTTTTACGATGTGGTAGTTGTAGCTTACGTGAACGGCATGTTCACGTAACTCTTGCTTCGCCGGTTGTCTTGGTCAAAAAGAAAGATGGCAGCTGGCGATTTTGTGTCGACTACCATCAACTGAACAAGATCATGAAAAAGGATGTCTACCCTCTCCCGCCGATTGATGACGCTCTCAACTGCCTTCACGGATCCAAATACTTCTCTTCAATCGACCTCCGATCCGGTTATTGGCAGATTTCCGTTGACGAAATGGAGCGTGAGAAATCCGCATTCGTTACACTCGACGGCCTATACCATTTTAAGATTATGCCTTTCGGACTTTGTAATGCCCCAGCAACTTTCGAAAGAATGATGGACTTTCTCCTTTGCGGCTATAAGTGGTCCACCTACCTATGTTATCTGGACAATGTCATCGTATTTCCCCCTTCGTTTGACAGCCACCTCAGTCAGTTGGCCGCTATTCTTGAAGTCTTTAGGGAGGCTGGCCTTCAACTTAACTCTTCTAAGTGCCATTTTGGAAACAGCAAAGCAAAACTTCTTGGCCACCTTGTCAGTGCTGCCGGTATACATGCTGATCCTGCTAAGATAAACACAGTCAAGAACTTTCCTGTACCCTGCTCAGCAAAAATGTGCGCAGCTTCATGGGCTTATGCTCCTATTATCGTCGGTTTGTTGAAGATTTTGTGGATATCCCCCGGCCACTGACCGACCTTCTCAAGAATCTCCTGGACACTGCATTCTTTTAGGACCGTGATCAAGCTGACGCATTCGTAACCCTCATCCGCTTGTTGACATTGCCTCTGATATTAGGCCACTTTGATCCATCTGCAGCCAACTCAAGTTCGCACAAACGCCAGTGACCGTGGCTTAGGTGCTGTCCTCGCCCCACAGCAAAACGGAGACGAGCGCGTCATTGCCTACGCCAGTCGCCTCTTGTCCCGTTCAGAGCGCAATTTTTCTATCTACGAGCGCGAGTTTCTCGCTCTGGGTGGGCAATGGCTAAATTTCGCCCTTACTAGTTTGGCCGCCCATTTTCTGTCATCACGGACCACCGTGCCCTGTGTTGGCTATCGTCACTGAAAGACCCGACTGGCCACTTTGGTCGCTGGGCACTCACACTCCAGGAATATTCTTTCGTTGTGATGTACAAGTCCGGCCGCTTACATCTGGATGCCGACTGCTTGTCTCGTCACGCCGTCGATCCTCCTGACAATGACGGCCAGGATGCCGACACTTCCCTTCTGGCCATTTCTGACTTTCGCGACATCGTTACTTAGCAGCGAAAGGAATACTCTCTACGGTCGATCATCGAGCACTTGACTTCTGGCTAATCGGATCGCTCAATCAGAATGTTTGTTCTCCATGATGATATTCTTTACCGACGCAACATGAGCCCTGGTGGACCTGATTTACTGTTAGTTGTCCCTCGTCACCTCCGTTCTACAGGTCTTGCTGAGCTCCGCGACAAACCCACTGCCGGACACCTTGGCATCGCCCGCACTTACAACAGAGCAGGGGCGTAGCCAGAAATTTTTTTCGGGGGGGGGGGGGGGGGGGGTCACCGTCCCGACCGGGGGTGGGGGGGGGGGGCAAGCTTCTGCTTTCCTCTACGTCACGTGATCGATAATAAATATCGGTAGTTTAAGCAGACTCCATACGTGTATATCAAAGACATGGGACCGCCCCCCCCCCCCCCCCCTCGCGTGTGCGTGTGCTTGTGAAGAAATTAAGTAAAAAGTAAAGTAAGCTCAGTAAATACAGTAAGTACCACAGGTACAGTGGGCGTTTGGAGCAACGGTCTCTCATCGCGCCACTGAATGGACCAGTCTTCGAAAACGCATCATTGAGACGACCCGTGCGATCGGAGAAGACAACATTAATTGTTAATTTCCGTTAAGCATAGATGGCGTCCTCCTCGTCGGGGCGAAGTGCATTTCACAAGTCAAGGACGGCTATACGCGTGAAAATGCACGTGTGACCAGGCTATACCTACTCCCATAGCAATAGCTTGTTCGCTGCGTCTTTGCGCTAGAAAACTTAAATACGCGCAAAAACGCGTAAGGCTTTTTTTTTTCGAAGCTTTCGTCGCCCTGCTCCCTCATACGAGAGGGTTGCATTTCCTGCGGCAAGTGCATGGGCCGCTGTGTCTTCCGCTGTGTGCGAACGTGCAGCCGTCATTTACCTTTACGTCAACAGATTCAGAATTGTACAGAATATTTCACTGCACAGCATAGATATGGCTTAAGTAGTGCGTGCAACTCATTTCTGCTTCCCTTACGCCGATGCAAACAGGAAGCGGCCTTGTACCTCACAGAATCTCGACTGATTGGTGTACTAGTGATGCAGGAATGAACTCCGGTCTTGTTCAGTGCATAGTGCACATAATCGATTTCTCAGGACGCGTGAACTCCAACGAGAACTGTCAGCGCCTGCAACAAGAGTTTACTTACGCTGTACTGCGCACAGCAGTAATTCATGCTTGTCGGCTGTCTGTTTCGTGCATTCTGTTGCGAGTCGGTGGAATTTCACTGCTGTCATCAACCCCTTCGTGTGTACATTGCTGGTTTGGGATTCCACAACACAACAGTAATTACCAGCCTTCCGTAGGTGCGCGATCGCAAACAAGAGACGTTTCTCGCGCAGACTATAAGATCCTGCGCGAGCGCGGCCTAACCGGCACCTGAAGGGAAGCGGCGGAAATGTATACCGGAGATTTCGGCCACCTGGGGTGTTTAACATGCACCTAAATCTAAGTAAACGGGCCTCGAGCGTTTTCGCCATCATCTAAAATGCGGCTGCAGCATTTGTTGCTTCATTTGTTGCGCATTTCTTGCTTCAGAATGCGGCCGCCACATTCTCACCCAAAACTTCACAGAGTGTCAAAGCCTTGACAAACACTGTGACAGTTTTTTCCATATTCAGACATGATTCACTGTAAATTACCAACCCAAACGGAAGCGCCCAGGAATGAAATTGTGATAGTAGCACCGGTTTGATGAATTATGTCAGCGCTAAGCGACGAGAACAAAGGGTGGGTAAGTGGGGGGGGGGGGGGGAGTTGCTGAAAAAAATTCGGGGGGGGGGTTACCCCCCCCCCTGGCTACGCCTCTGCAACAGAGTGTGGCCGCTGTGTGCGACGTTACGTTGCGGCTTGTGACGGCTGCCAGCGACGAAAGAGGCCATTTGCGCAACCTGCTGGCCTCCTTCATCCAATCGATGTTCCCAAGGAGCCTTTCTTTCGTGTCGGCATGGACCTTCTTGGCCCCTTTCCCACATCCATCAAAGGGAACAAATGGATAGCCGTTGCAACACGACTATGCGATGCGCTATGCTATTACACGTGCCCTGCCCACCAGCTGTGCTATAGATCGTATGTGATTACTTCAGGACGTGATTCTCTAACATGGTGCGCCGAGGCAGCTGCTGACAGATCGTGGCCGCTACTTCCTGTCCCAAGTTGTCGAAGACATACTTCGTTCCTGCTCCACCGAACACAAGCTCGCAACCGCATATCAACCACATACGAACGCACTGACTAAACGACTAAATCGCACCCTTACAGAGATGTTGTCAATGTACGTTTCAGCAGACCATCGCGATTGGGACAACACTTTGCTCTACGTGACATTTAGGTGCAATTCGTCACTTCAGGATACCACCGGTTTCTCGCCTTTCTACCTCTTGTTTGGTCGCCATCCCACTGTGCCTTTTGACACCCTGCTACCTTCGGTGTCGCGACCAGTGTTGCGGAATGGGCGCCCCTATTCCATTCCAATTCCATTCCGGGGAATTAGAACTTGCCGCAATTCGATTCCTTTCAATTCCTCGGAATGAATAAAACTTATCCCATTCCCACCCCGGGAATGGCCAGGCAGTTCAATTCCTTTCCTGTAATTCCTCAACGTAGGAAAGACATCTTGATAGTTTTATCGAGTTACCGATGAACGCATCATAAAGCTGATGTGATCAGAGGCTTTAAGAACTTCAAAAATACGCGAAACACGTTACCAAGGTCGAGGGAAAGTAGCTTGGTGACATACCTGGTACAGTACAACCACCCTACTAATTCCCATAGAGGCAGTTCTCCTGCTACCTATAGTATTTGCATGGTCAGCAAGCTTTAACGGCTTGCGTTGTTTTAATATTGTTTAAGCTTAAATGTGTTAATGCTAAAATGCCGACATAGCGTATTTTTAAGCTGAGAGAAGTAGTGTTCATAGAGCCCTTATATTATCGCGTCGTCAAGAGCAGCCTTTCGATGAACAGGCACAGAGCGGCACCTAGCGATGAAGGTCGACGTTATTTTCGGCTGGCTTGCCAGTCCTTTCTCTTGTTGCGTGTACTCACGGTCGTGCTTTCTTTTTAGGTGCCGAATTCAAATTAGATGAAACTCCGTCTACAGCATGTATAGTTTCGGAGCAAATCTTGCAGCATGCAGCTTGTTTGTTTTTTTCACGGGTAATTTCAAAAGATTGTTTCCAATGTGCTCTGTTGGCGGACTTACTGCGTGCGTGAGCCGCTAAGGGCAGGAGCCAGTGTGGCAGTGCGTTATGGAAGCATTTTTTATTTGCAATAGAAGGCTGGAAAGGAGTGTGGGTGTGGTAGCACAGAAAGCCGAGGGGGATGCTTCGAAGCATTGTCTAGCATTCACATTATGAGCGAACTACTAAATGAACTATTGGGCTTGTCTAGCCGCCAACAGGCACCAGCGTGGCGGCGGCGCCACCCGGACCTCCCCTCCCTGTTCCCCCAACCCTTTCCACCACCCTAACAGAGCTCCCTAGAAGAGAGCGAACGTGGGTTTTGTTCGGCGCGAATCGTCGCGTCGGGGCTCGGGGAGGCGCCGCCGTGGCCACAGTTACGTGGGCTCTCCTGCTTCGGCTGGCTTGCCGAACCAATGCTTTCAAAAGTTTATTCTCTCTCTCTCAGTATGGAGAGAGAGGGCGCACAGTTTATCGTGGACGACTGTGTGCTGCGCTGACCTGCAAACCTTTGTCGACAGAGTTTCGGGCAAAGGCGTCGGTTGTCTAGACAGGGGTGACAGTATTGCAAAAGGGTTAGGGGAGGAGGGGGCGGGGGAGTACGAGGTGAGTAGGCGCGCAAGCTGGTATGCGAAAGCTGGCAGTGAATACAAGCATCGCGCCAGCGTCAATACGCATCCCAACTTAGAGAAGCGCTTTTTCGAATATGCGTCCGAGTCGCCGACGGCGACAGAAGCAAAAACAAAGAAGGGAAAGGGGGGATAGTGAAGGGTGGGGAGACAGCAGGGGGCCGGGGCGAAGGCGCCGCCGAGGTAAAAAAAAATCACAAGGCGTAAGGAAGGGGGGGGGGGGGGGGGGATGAGTGGGGAGTATGCTGCCACCGTAGTTCCGCACGACGGATACCAACGGCATAGAGCCGCGGTTACGCGAAGAATCGAGACAAACTTCGGAACAACTCAGTCTATCAGGACAGAATTTTGGTAGGTGCGATGCTTCTAAATGTACTGTACTTGTAATCAGCCACGCCATTTTAAAAATACTGCTTTATTGTTAAATTCGAGGCTCTGACTTACTAATGTTTGAACGTAGGCTGGTTGGTTCTTCGGCATATTTTGACGAAAAACAGTGCGTGGACGAAAAATCGCTCTATTTTTGGAAAAACACGTAATACCATTCCGGGCAAAAGGCGCTTAATTCCATTCTCATTCCATTCCTCCCAGTGTTGTCGCCATTCCATTCCCACTCCGGTGTCGCGAAAATGTGGAATGATTCCGGAGTCATTCCAATTCCTGAGTGGTAACTCCGCAACACTGGTCGCGACACACTACGGAATACGCTCATGACGCCGTTGGTCGTGCTCGTATGCTCGCCATATTGCCTATGATCGGCTTACAGCAGATCAGGCATCCCAAAAGGCTAGCTACGACAGTTGCCACCGGGATCTTGACTTCTCTCCCAGCAATCTCGTTCTTCTGTGGACTCCAATTCGCCACGTCGTCCTGTACGAAAAACTACTGTCACGCTATACTAGGCCGTACCGGTTATCGCGACGCCAAAGTGACATAAATTACGAAATCTCCCCTGTAGAGGACACGCCATCGTCATCCCAGCTATGAACTGACGTCGTGCATGTGTCCCGTTTAAGACCACGCTGTTCATCAAAGTCGTCATCATTCTAACAAGCACCGCGGGACGGCGCTCTAGCCCCCGGGGGTTATGTTACGATTCATTTGGACAGGACCGTGCATGCAAGAGAGAGACAAAGAAGAAGAGATAGACTGTCTGCTGGAGCTGTGACCTTTGTACCAGCCTGCGCGTTTACCGCTAACTTTTCCCCATGTAAATAGTATTATATATGTTTGTGCATCATGCTTCCAATTCGTCACAATATATATGCTCACAACCACACCCGCTCAAATGGGTCAACCTGAGTGACTTTCAAGCATTTTTGTTGGGCATTATCTCCACAAACATGAACAAAAATGATCATGATCTAGTATATGAAGTACGGTATAAAAGATATATAAAATAAGGCGATACATTTGCAACCGGAATTTTTTTTTTCACTGAATTCCTAGTCGCTGTGGCATTCTGGGCGACACAGAGGCCGACAGTTAAGCAGGCGCGGCGTAGACTGAAAATGAGACTCATCTGATACGTCAACTTTCAGTCCGATTATCAAGGGATAGCTGGTTTGAAAACGATGGTCGAAACTTGGGTCAGATTGGCCCAAAAACACAGTTCACTATTCTATTAACGGTTACACGTTCTCTTTAAAAAGTAATACACACATTACATCTAGGCACAGTGTACACAAAGGGTTTTTACAAAGTGCGGTGTGCTCTTGCTCGGAATCAGAAGATATTGAACGCGTCTTGTTGCACTGGAGTATTTGTGTTCAGCATAGAAAGAAGTCACGAGATAAATTATGCGCGCTGGACACATTGCCACTCTCATTGGGGAAAATATCGGGGCCATAACCAACAATTGAACTGCAAAAGCACGCAGTTAGCGCCTTAAAAGAATTTTTAGAAGAGACGAAAATTGCAGATAAATACTGTAGCGTATACTTATAGTAATTACGTTCTGTGGTTATGCGCGGCATTTCAATGTTTTTGCGAAGTGCTTTTACTTTGATTTCGTTACTACCTGTGGTGTATGTTTGTTTAGTATTGTACGGTAGACTGCCCTCCCTCGAAATACAAATGAATTACGAGTGACTGTCCTATATTCTTAAATGACATTACTTACTGTGGAAATTTTGTGTTGGGACGTACCACGCGCCAACTTGAGCTCTGCGTTAGCACTTTCAGACCTTTCTATCAACCCTGTTTGTTGATATTGTATCTCTTGATTGTGTCTGTTTTATCCAGCCTATCCTTGTTACGTACTGTCGCTGTCTTTTTTCTCGTTTGTTTCTTTTAGCTGGTCATTTATTTATAATTATTGTTTGCCTAAGAGAGAAGGAGTAGCGGGCATCACCCATAATGCCGACCTCTCCTGCAACGCATTTAATTTCACAAAAACGGAACACCCTGTACAATAAGAAAAACATTGACCTGACTAATACTTAATTAATCGAACTGAGAAGTATATTTATAAATAGGAGCCTACTACAGTGAATTCCTGTTAGCCGGTGATACAATTCTGTTTTGTGTGCGTTTAACTTTTTGAGGTATTCTATCTTGTCGTACTGATTTATGGCTCTTTGTTACGATCTCATGTCTGATTTGAAGTTGTGTTTTCACTCTTTTTAAGCAAATAGTATACTAAATTTCTAGAACCTTCAGGACGAAAGGTTGTTGCATTGCATTGTGTGCATTGCATTGTGTGCATTGCATTGTGTGTATTTAAAGCGCACGCCGCTCGTCGTTTGCTTTGAATACAGTGGAAATCATGCAGCGCTGACCGGAAATAATGATGAAATTCTACAAAACATACAGGTTCGCGCGTGCAATCAGCGTCGCATCACACGGATACGAGCTGATAGGAGTGGCCGGACTTCGCAAACAGCTCTCAGTGCTGATTTTGGAAGCTGGTTCTCGCTTCCCATGCCTTGTCGCTGCTTCCTCTTCTTGTGCACGAATTGTACGAAGTTACGAAGTCAAGAGTGGTCAATTTCATGTCGGTATGGCCAGAACTGAACTACACTGAACTCTGCAAGTTAAAATCAGCGCCGTGTCAGCCTAGAGTTACCAGGCCGTTAGTTAAGACCCGCAGATGGTGGGTATACGTGCACGAACACCTCGGCTACAAGTAGGTTATCCGCTGAAGAAAAACAACACCGGCTCTAGCTCGACGCTGATGGTTGGCGAGGGCAGACAATCATGCATTTCAACTTCGGAAGTATGTTTCCATCCATTTCAAACGGGATTAAGTATATACACTGCAGGGTGTCGCAACTATCAAAACCAAGATTTAAAAGTATGCAAATACCACGTAGCTGAACAGAACCAAGGTAATGTTATTTGCTGTTGCTTGGAGATACTCAGATTGTTCTGTTCTGCATTCCGCCTAATTACATAATTATTCTTCATTCATTATTCAACTTCTCAAATATTATAATTAAATGAATAGTGTCAATGAGAAAATTGGAGAGCAACATGAAAAACTCCCAATAGAGATTTCTGCTGCTCAATACGTGCTACATAAAAGTGTTTTCCCGAGCGTGAAAGAAGCACTCGAATACGCGCAAAGCGCCTGCAGCGGCCAGTCGCGCGGCAAATCGCGCGGCGTCACGAAAGCTTGTCGCGTCGGTGACGTTGTCGGCCTAATGGCACCGTTGTCTTGTCCTCTTGTCGTCGTCGGTGTGGGGTCGGCCTAGTGTGTCCGGGCCTTAAGTGACGAAGAATTCTCACGAATTCGATTTGCTTCAGCCTTTATTTTGGCGCAAAATCTACCTGTCTAAAAAAAGCAATGTCGTTTTTTTTTGTGAACGGCGCTCGGCATGGTCCTATGTCGCCTAACGAGAGGCAGGCTTGCAATGGTTGTAGGCTGCTTTAATAGCGGTCGCCACATGCTCCTGCAAAAAAAAGGAAAACGCAATCAATTAAAAATTGAACACACTTTCACCAGTTCTTTTGGCATTTTTATGCGTTTATGTTTTTTTTTCATATACTTTAATACTCTGTCTTACGTCACAGTGACATGCCTTCAGGCATTGAATGTGGAATACCGCCTGCTAAAATGGCGCGTTATTCATGATATTTCCTGTTTATTTTATATAGAAATAAAAGTAACAGGAAGACATTTAGTCACCTTACAATCGCGTTTGTTACTTTTTTTTCATATGACAGTTTTAAATATAAGAATGGCCAGAATGCAATATTACGAGAACATTCACAAGTCCAGAAAATGAAGCACGAAAAGAACTAAGCAGAGTAAAGGAGGTGTCGATGTATTCGGAGACAAACAGGAACATTTAGTGCATGTAAAGGCGAGAACGGGCTGCACGTGAACACTGGATACCAAAGAACTGAAGGGGCATTGAGGTTCTTATATATGGTCTGCGATGAGAAGGCGAGCAAATGATCATAATAGGGAGATTAGACAATGCGCGCATTATGATAGAAAAAGAGTGCTGCTCGCACTCTCACAAATAACTTTTAGTAACATTATTATTATTATTATTATTATTATTATTATTATTATTATTATTATTATTATTATTATTATTATTATTATTATTATTATTATTAGAGTCTTTATAACGCTTACTTTCGTGATCTTGTTATCTTTCATAACTCATTGTCTTCGTTCTTTTCCGAGCTTTGCCTTGTGTTATACTTTCATGCATTGTTCAAGTGCCCTTCTCCGCCTTTTTATTTTCTATTTACTTTGCATTTTGTTGTCCGTACTCTCTTCTTTTCACAATTTTTATTTTTATTCAGTTGTTTTTTAATGATTCTCCCCTACAGTGTTTTGTTTTTTGGTTTGTAATGTATGCGTGCGCCAGCACTCAGACCTTAGTGTTGTTCCTGGGCACGTTAAATAAACATGATTATTATTACTGTTATTATGCCGAAATGGTTATCTCAAAGTAAAAAAAAAACAGTGACGATAAACCTCTACTTACCGAGAACACTGTCGAAACCAGCGAGGCCTGCATAAAAAAAAAGACAGACAGTTTAATAAGCTGTAATGATTGTATTTGACATAATTTAGGGTGCTTTCTATGTTTTCAGTTTTTTTTAACCACAGAGAACAAAAACTAGGCTGGGTAATTAGAGGAAATGTGATGTGGCGAAATTTAGGCGATACTGAAACCCGCTGGATTAAAACTTTCAAACGCCATAAGAACTAATTAAGCTCATATTCCTGCTATAATCTTCGCTATTATGCTCTCGGAAAGGATATACACAATTAAAACAAAGTCCCCCTCGGCTTAAATTTAGCCTGACTTCATTTATAAGGAATATCATTTGTGCCCAACCGCCTTGTCGGAGCATACGTTGGAAATGTTAGAACAGCAAATAATAGTGCGGAACTTGTCCTTTACAAGTCATTTATGTCGTCACATCGTTTTCACCGAGCTAACCGTCGAAAAAAAAACTGAAAACAAACGAAATTTAAAACCAATTTTGTAATCGCAGGCGTTAAATGAGTGTTAGGGCACGGACAGAAAAAGGGGGTACGATTACAAACAACTGCAGCCGCCAGTACAACTTCAACTTCCTTCTCGTGTACCTGAAAGCACGTGCTCCCTTTTCAAGGTTTAAGTGAATCCAGCGGAAATATCACTTCTTTCTCTGGTAAGAAAGCAACATTAGCTTTCATACATGAAAATAAGTTATACAAATAATAAATTCTATAACCCCTAGGATTATGAACTTGCACTTACAAAGTCGACATCAGTTTCGCATTTCGCCTTTATAATCTCGGCCACGTTGTCTCCCTTCTCGCCAAGGACCTCCAATGCCTTGGTTTTAACCTGCATGAAAAGTTCAGGTTTAGAAAAAAACACAGCGGAAGCAGCATTCCTAGAAACACCTGGAGTACCTGCTTTCAGTAATCTAAGATTTTATTGATTGAGTGAGTGAGTGAGGCTAGCATGCTCTAGCCTGCTACTCTGCATGCTAAGACTTTATTTGATTCAGTGAGTGAGTGAGTGAGTGGTGAGTGAGTGAGTGAGTGAGTGAGTGAGTGAGGTGAGTGAGTGAGTGAGTGAGTGAGTGAGTGAGTGAGTGAGTGAGTGAGTGAGTGAGTGAGTGAGTGAGTGAGTGAGTGAGTGAGTGAGTGAGTGAGTGAGTGAGTGCATCGAGTTGTCGATTAATTCGCCCTCGCACTGCTATCTGCTAGCCTCCTGGTTAGCTCAGATGGTAGAGCGACCGCCCCGGAGAAGCGTTGGTCCCAGGGTTTGAATCCCGGACCAGGATGAATTTTTCCTCAACTGCGGAGCGTCCTTCCTGAGAAACCGGTATGGGTTGGTTTACTTTTTCGCTTCGTGCAACATTCGGGTTGATGACAATTTTTCTCTTTCCTGAGTGAGTGAGTGAGTGAGTGAATAGTACCTCAGGAGGTGCGTGTTCAGCCATGCAGCTGAGAACTCCCTTGATATTGTCATGGCTCAGTCCTGCAAAACAAAAAAAAAAAAACAATCAGTGACTTTTTGGGCGCAGTCTTGGAATTGCATTTCTCTGTGTATGAGCATTCGTGCAACCAAATTTGTCATGACAGGAGCACGCAACATAGAAGAGCGAGAGCGCAATGCTAAAAAAGTACATTCAATTTCACTTTTAAAAAAGAGGCAATTCATAAGCGGTTCTTGAGTTTCATTTCCTCCCAAACGATCGCTGAAACGGTCGGGTTCTCGCTGGGTGAACGCAGTGTACGAACAACATATAATATCATGTTGCCCTGCTTAACTGACCCCCGTTCATCAGTGCGCAACGAGAGATTCGCGTGCATGTTTGCATGCGCGCGAATATTTGTGGTTTAACATCAAGCGGGCCATTTCCGCTTGAGACGGCAACAAGCGTGAATCACTTTGATTGGGCCCACAAATACCCATATGTTTATTAGCAGAACGTTCGATTAGCAAGTTTTATTTATTCAAACAGCTGTTGGTAGTTATCGCATATTAGAATGATGCCCACTGCCGTGATGTCCTGTCGACAAAAAGAAAATCTCTCTGCGCGGCACTCTATGAGTCCCTTAAAAGTCGTCGCCGAAAATGTGGTATAAGCAATTATGCCTGCCACACGAATTGAGATGACTAAATGAACTCAAAGACTCTTGGGCCATAAAAAGCCCAGCTGACCACACGTCTTTTATCTGGCACTACATTCTAGCACACGAATACTGTCACAGCGCGTGCAAGCCGACGCAGCGCCATCAGGTCCTGCGGTCGACAGGCGCAACACAGCCTGTCAACTGCAGCGACAGCGAAAAGACAACAAAAAAATATTAAAAACCTAAAAGTGGCAAAATACAAACATTAAATACACGTTTACACATTTTCTATAAGAAAACAATTAAAAAACGTGGTTCGACGAGGAAAAAAAGCGGCAATAGGAAGATATAGTGTTATAATTGGCCTTTTACTTCTTCGAGTTACTAAACGTACTCGTTTATCAGACCCCTCTCAAATGTTTTACCCTTCTTACGCGGCCAATGGTGAACTCCATTCAGGTAAGAAGGTACGACACGAGCCAAATCAGCTTTACCAGACAGGGAGCTGTAGCCGTTCCCACTGTCTGCAACGAGCGTTGAGCAGATTCCATCGGACGTGCATTAAAATCCGGTTCGGTTTGTATACGCTACCAAACAATATTTACACAAGCAAGGCTTGGAGCCTTGTGGAGTCTCGTTTGTGTAGACCTCGACTCCAGGCAAAGGGCTCTAGGCTAAGGCATGGCCCTTATTCACCCACTATTGACCAAGTCAAATATGCATCTTAATTTTAGGCCCGTTTGGCTTAAAATTGCATCAAACGGGCAGCAATGCACACAGATTTCTGGCCGTTGTGTGACTAACAGCCGCTGATAGCACGAAACACCGCGAGTCTTATACGCGTAACGTTCCACTATTCATCAAGTGCTAAGAATGGCAATGATATTAATAATCTTACCGCACAATTCCCGGCCACCGGCCGCCTCAGCTAGGAAAGCACCGACGAGGACGAGACCGCAGACGAGCAGTACCTTCATTTTGGGTGAGTTAAGGTTCTTTCTGCGAGAACACTGCGAGAACTCAAATGCCCTGCGTAGAATGCGTTGGATAAAATAAGCGGTCGTCAGGTGCGGTTATATATGCGACCGTTCTCTTCCCGGTGTCCTTGAGCCAAGCTAACCATGAAGCTTCCGAGGATTTCCCTCTTCGTATAGCGTATCTAAATTTGGTACCCGCGCCGCGCTGACGCACCATTCTTACACACCTGCAAACGTAATGAAATAAACAATGATAGTGAAATTACGCCAAACGGAAGGGTGTTTTCTTTTGAAACGAAAAAAAAAAGGATTCAGTAACAGGAAACCCTAATGGGGGCTGTTGTTAAACCCATTGCGTACTTTGATCAACGCTTTTTGAAACTTGTTGCTTTCTTTTATTTCCCTTTCTTTTTGTGTGTGTGTGTGTGTGCTGTGCGTGTGTCTCTTTACCAGACTTTAAACGCACGTCTGCCCCGTGGCCTCCAGTTCGAAGAGGCGCACTTGGCGACTGGACATAGCGTATCGCAACCCTCCTCTACCTCGAGCGTCCTCGCTCGCGATTCTCGGAAGAAATGGCTTCGTGCCGTCACACTTTGCGTGTCGCTTGCACTCGTATGCGTAATTGGCTCTTTCTGGCACTTCATAGGCTCCCCTTCTCTATAACGCTCGCTCCTATATAGGCGATACTTGGACTTGCTACAGAGTCGTGGAATTTTTTTTTTTCACTTTCTTTAAAACGTACTTCTCCGGATTCGTTTGTTTGTTTTGTGCGGCTGTTATTGCGCAATGATAGCCCAATGTGAGAAAAGGCAACTGTAATATATTATTGGAAATGGCGATACATGATGACAATACAGACTACGATATTTGACAGCTTGGTGTCTTTGGCCGTTCGAGTCATTTTTCTCTGGCCGACACGTGAAGTACATCGCGCTGAACGTCGAAGCACAAAATGGAATTTTGCGTCCACCTTCATTTTCCTCGTTTCCAGAACGATGGACTAGTGCACGTGCCGATTTCTATGCGAATGCGTGTGGTATGAATTTTCGATTCCAAAGAGCAAGTTCGGCATGTGCTCAGCTGTCTCTTTTTGAATTGCCGCTAGGGAGGCTCTGTACGTGAAGAAAGCCTGCTACATGCATGCTTGAATGCAGGTTGAGGTCGCGGGTTTCATTCCAACCGCGGCGACCGCATTTCAATGGAGGTGGAATGCAAAAACTATCGCGTACCATGCTTTGGGTGCACGTCAAAGAACCCCGGATGGTCAAAATTAATTCAGAGCCCTTTACTGCGACGCCACTCATAACGAGCAATGCAGTTGTTGGACTTCAAACCCCATAATGTTTTAAAATGTTAATGCCCGCTCATGCGCACTTGAGTGGTAGAAAGTCCACAAGATTTTTAGGGTGGTGGTAGAGAAACAGTTAGAGTTTGCGTTTAAGGTATGAGGACTACCTGCAGACAAAGAATATGATTTTGGTAAATAAAATCATGGTACTGCTGTCCCTTGTCAGGAACACCGTTCTAATGCGTTTGACGAGGTTTATTGGAGTCGTCGAGTGACAGCCAGGAACACAGCGGAAACAACGATGGCTCAGCTGGACAACACGCGAAGGCGATGGTGCTATCTAGCCTAGCTAGCTCCGAGACACGCATTGGCGACGGAACTTTCCATCGCCGTTCTTCTTCCGTACAATCACCCCCCCCCCCGCTGGCTGAAAAAGGATGCTGGCGACCTACAGCGATATCATGGGCTCATACGAAGGGTTCAGCCGGTCTACTGGACCAATTTCACGTCCCCGGCGACGGTGGTCGCTCGGGGGGCGTCAGTGATTCTCTCTCCTAAGCCTTCCCAGTCTAAGAGCTTGAATACTTCTTCTAAGCATGCAGTGAATAGCATTGGAGAGATTGTGTCTCCTTGCCTGACCCCTTTCTTGATAGGTAACTATCAAGAAAGAAGTATATAGAAAAATGATCACGCATGCAAGATCACGCACACACAGAAATCACGGACCCGTATACATGTATGATCAGTGAATATTTTTGATGGCCTGTCTACAAGAACTAAGCTGGCCAGAAATTAAGCCATACGCGTCCATCAGCCACCGACAGGAAACGGCATGATCACTGTCGGACAGATGCATCTTGTGCACACGTTCGTCACGCGCACACGCAGGTGTACCGGAGCGCAGCATATTTCCTCATTCTAGTAGACCCTCCGCCTGGCGCAAGTGCGTTATTGAACTAATTCAATTTCTGAAGGTAAAGTGCGTCACAAAATTTGTAACGTATGACTTACACACAACCTGCAGACAAGATAGCATCAGATTTTACTTTGAACATAACAGAAAACACAATTCTGTTACGCGTAAACACAAAATTAAGTTGGCTGTGGAGATGAAACTTTTTCTTTGTCGACGCAACGGCGTGCACGCACGGACGCAGAAAATTTGCCGGGGTAGCCATATACAGCTTCACTGTAAAATCGGTTGGCCGTTGCCGGCAACAGCAGAGTGGCATATAGTTTCCGGGGTATACGTACGAGCAGAGAGAAGGTGCTCATCGAGCGGATGCACCGGTCAGAAGTACTCAAAGTTAAATGGTACTTTGCGGTGGCAGATGTCAGTTATTTCGAATTGAGGCAAAGCGCCTGCCTAATTTTTTTCTTATTTTCTTGTCTTTTACGTTTGGTAATGCAAGATACGGATTTAATCAATAAGACGCTACCAAACTAGCGCCGCACACTGAGTGCCGCAGATGGTTTCGCAGATAGTTTCACTTTCTCAAAATTTCGGGAGAATCAGCACTGGACGCATGCGCACAAGAGTGGGCAAACACGACAAAGAAGCTCTCATGGGCTCTTGTAAGATGAGTCTCGCGAAATCTCCCGAAAGTGAAACTATCGCCGAAACTGATCGCCCGAAAATACTGCCCCTGTATACTTGAAAATGTTGCGGTACATTTAGCAAGGCTCTTATTACCGATAAGTGCCTATAGTACGCAGCCCAGATGATTACATTAGGCAACTTGCACGTGGATAAAGCAACGTGCAGGCGCGCGACTATACTTGCTGCATTTCTCGTGTTTCATTTGCTCGACGTAGCAACTCATTGACGTTTTATTTTGGGGATAGCGGTGTGACTACTTTCTTACTTACCATATGCTCCACTGAAATGGACAGCGCCAAAATTCAATTTCATATTTGTAGGTTTGAGAGGGCAGAGCTATAGAGGTGCGTGGTAGCAGAAAAGGAAGCATAATAACGCCGACTAAATTAAAGCTGTGATATTTCACATTTTTACTCTAAAGAAATCAATTATTAGCGATGGCATCTACTACATCTATGGTATTCAATGACTTGACCGATGTAATTTCTACCATTACTATTGGGCATGTCCATGGCAGAAAGCAACCGTGTCAACTTATACCTGAGAATAAAGACAAGGACAATCAAAAAGGCGTTATGTTTTTCGGCGTTTAAGCGTTTATGCAGCGATATTGTTGTGGTGGTTGTCCACAAACTTCATTCCTCACTCATAAACAAGAAGTGAAGAACTTTGCAGCATTCTTTTTGACGTAGATCTTGCTTGCGTGCATGTGTGTGCTTATACCTGCTCATAGCGATGTGAGTAATACTATTTTTTCTCAATATTTTTGTCAAAAGTACGTATCCGTGTGCCAGTAGGAACTGGCAAAAGAAAAGGGCTCCTTTGGTAAACATATTGCACATCCCCAAGGTGTCTGAAATGCGATTGGCATGCTGAGATGATCGCCGGTGGCTTTTGTATGTCGGATTTAATGGCATTGACCTTATCCCAACCTGTGATAAGTGCGATCATGACATAATACCTATGTTCAAATCGAAGGTGAAGTAACTTCAGAATGTGAATTAATGACGCTTTTTTTTTACTTATTTATACATTCCCATGTCTTCGTCTTTGTTTCAATCAACTCTCGCAAAGACACAGATAATTGTTTTGTGTGCACGGAAGCCATTTATGCCCCATTTAGAAAGATCGTCACTGTGATTCGAAAGTATAAGCTAGACGTACAGTAAGGTCGTCATGCCTCTTATTTGCAGGAGTACAAAAGAGATGGCAATACCTGGAACTTAAACCGGCTTCTTAATGCACGAGCAGTTGGAAAGATCGCTGTGTATACATCCCCGTGCTGAAAAAGCTATCCCGCCGCTGAACTCGTCCCATCAAAGATTCCTGGGAGAGCCAACCACATGATCTCGACCTCGACCGTCAACGACTATCATGTGACCATGCAGCATCGCGCGCTGATTGGTCGAGTTGAATGAGCGTGGCGGTGTGCACGCGAGCGCACCGGCAAGATAGGGTCAGTTCGGCGGCAGCGACGACGTTGGAATGAGCTCAGGTGAGGCGCCCACGTTTTCCGGGTACCCCTGTCTGCCCTCCGCTTCGGTCAGGGCAGAAACGATTGCGTCGTCATGGCTTTTCTAAATTTAGAGAGTGCCTGTTGTACAGAAGCATAGACGTTCCAAGCCCTCATATGGCTACGGTGTGCTTTCTCGAGTTACGTGCCTGATTGCCAGTCTGCCGGCAAAGTTACATGCATCCGGTGGCCGTGTTCTTTGAACTTGATGCGCCGAGCGTGTACGAATGCAGAAAGAAAGAATAAAAGCCTGTCTTATACTGTTCAGCGACTACGGTCAATCATGATCAGCGAGTGAAATGTGGCTCGCGAACTATTTTCACGACCATATAATTGAGTGGGCTCGACATTCGATTAGCCGACACCATGTCTGTATCACCCAATGTCACTCTTATAGCCGGGCCGTATGGGTGCCTGACGCCCAACAAATAAGGGTTCGTGTCTAGGTGTATCCGATAACCTTAGGAGTACTATATACAAATTAGAGAGTACCTTGATACTGATAGATTTTTTCGACAGGGCCACGGATATCTATCGTTCTTTTTTTGTTTCGTTTTTCCGTTCTGTCACATTGTCCTGATTTATAACGTTGGCCGTACCATTCTGGGTCCTTCCGCAGCTCCAGCGAGTGCACTTGAATATTGCTGGCGTGTTTGTGGCAAACGGCCACACGACACCAGACCGCATGAACATGCAGTAAAGTCCAAGGACATGCTTGTATGCTCGTTGCCAAAGCAGGTTTTCGGAAAAAGTGTTAGATAGACTTAAAAAATACCCTTTGTAGGAGGAAAGGGTCCTGGGACACTGGCCGAGTGCGTCCTCGGCACAGAAGGCTTTGAAAGCGCTGTTGCGCTTCTTGCGGAGAACTGGTCTTAGAGACAGACTTCAAGTAGTGCCGTATTCTCCTTTTGCTGTTTCCTTTTTGTTCTTCTTTGTTTTGTTTTTTTGTAACATCCCTTTTGTATTATCTTTCATTCCTCTTACTCCCATTCCCCAGCATAGGGTAGCCAGCCTGTCTGAGAACTGGCTAACCTCCCTATCTTTCCGTCTATTCCTCCTTCCTCCCTTCGAACTTTAAAGTCATTCCGCCTTTGTCTACGCGAAAGCGTAGACCATGGTTCGGAAGGCGAGAAGGTTCGGTCATATACTACATTTTGTGGGGTTGGAATAAAGTTGACGATTCTGCTCCAATTCTACTCCTTCTGACGCTTTGTTACTGGGCCAAGCGGCCGCTCCGGGCCGGTGGATGAGAGGAAAGTAATCAGTTACGGGGTTTATAACGCATCTAAGCAACGCACCGGCCATGAGACATGCTGTATTGAGGGGATCCAGGTTAATTTCAACCACCTGGGATTCTTTATCTTACGCCTAAACCTCAGCAGCCAGCGTGGCTGGGAATCGAACCCGCGACCTCGAGCTTAGCAGCGCCACGCCACAGCCACTGAGCCTCCGCGGCGGGTCTTTGTCTGATACACGTAGTCGCTTGATTATGGTAAAATGTTTGCCTTTTTTTAATTAGAGCAGATTCTGTAAAAAAGTCACGTGGAGCATAATGCGTAATTTAGCCTTTTCGATGGATAAGCTCCAAAGGTTACAGTATACTCGCTCGACAAATCACGATGTACAAGTAACTAGTTTAAAATACTGTATAATTAACTTAATTTTTTCATTTCAGGGCACCTAATACAATTGCGAAATTGAAGCCGAGTAGTCGTGAAGTTCATGTCTGCTTAGCAGTTGATCCTACGGCACCACTTTTGAGATATCCCTTGGAGACTTTCTGTGCGATCTGTGTTACAGCTATACACAGCACGTTTTCTCAGGATTTCGGCACTACACTCATTTGTATTATCCAACACATACAACGCTCATTTCGGCGCCTTAGAGGTCATTGAGCCCAAGCACTTCTGACATGTATTCACCAGCCGCGATGTTCTTCGACAGCTCGAACGATTGCTATTGCACAAGATCACCTGGTCATCCCACATAATCACCATTGAGACGTTCAGAGCGCACATTCGGCGCCTTCCACGGCTAGCATCGCACCAGTTAGCTTTTCTGCTAGCGCTGAGGTCACAGGATTCATTCTGCGCTGCTCGCACGAATTACCAAGATTCACTATAACATATGGCTTCGAGCCTGCGAAGCGTTCAAGATGTGCATTGCGGTGTCTCCGGCAACCTTCATGTGTACCTCTCAATTCCTGAGACTGCAAAGCGCTTTTTGCGGTCTTGTACCTAGGTAGACCACAGCTGATCCTATCCACCGCCTCATTTTGTTATTTTTAATGCTTTATAATTTATGTCAGAAGCCATTTTTAACTAATTGATTATGGTATGTAGTTTACTTCTATTATTTTGTTTTAATTTATTTATTGTTTTGTCAATTCACTTTCTTTCTCTTTCAGCTTTCGACAACGAGCCTATTCGTACTCTTCGCTTTCGTTTTCCATTTTCACTCTTAAACGAACGCGTCTTGATAAAGCTGTCTCCTTTACCGGATCTTTTTTTTTTATAATAATTTTCGTTTGATTGTTCTTCTAATGTCCAAACAGGACATTTTCTTAGTTTACGTTTTCTTGGAAAACTGAGACCTGCGGATTGACAATTAAAGCCTGCTTACACGTGTAGTCACCATTGTGTTTTTGTCACCACTACTTCGTGGAAGAACCGACAGCAGCATCTACCTGTTCCCTCTCTATCACAGCTAAATGCCGCCCCCCTCCCCTCCTTGCTTTTCGAAAACTTTGACTTCCCTCGCCTTACTCTACTCACCAGCTCAGATCTCCTCCGCCGCCTCCCACTGAGACTTGTGGAGAGTGAGCTAAGCGTACATAAACGCTGTTAAGCGAAGCAGCTGCGGCCCTGACGAAGACAAGTTCGTTTGCTGAAACGGTTCTCCAGCGACATTCCTTGTTCGACCACCGTTAATCACTCCAAATTACGCGTAATTCTTCCCATTCGAAAAAGACTGGGACGAAAATTTGGGGCACGACAAAAGCGCACTGCGTGCAGTTGCGTTCCTCTTGCCATATTGACCTGTGTAGTGATCATTTATATTACAAATACTTTTTGGAAGCACCCAGTAATGAGATAAAGCACTTTAACCACATTGACTGGGATCTTTTTTGGAAAGCAAGGAAACGCAGAGCTAAGAGAAAGACAGGACAAAAGAAAACACTCCACACTTGGACCACTCAGCTCAGGGAGGATGTAAAGGCGGCAACGAAGGATATTACCACAGAGGAGGATATCGAAATCATGGACAGTAGGCTGGCGCACTTGATTGAAGTCATACAATCCATGTTAAAAAGATGGAAAACGCAACGGCTGAGCAGGAGACTCAGGAAGCGTATAGCATTGTTGAATAGAGAGATTGAAGAACACTCCAGAAATTTACAGAAAAAAAAACAATGGGACGAGCTTTGTAATTCCATAGATGGTCGAATCAAACGAGGTGGAAATTGGAACTTACTTAGACATTTGCTTCATGAGAACGACACGAAATGTAATAGGAGAACAGCAGTAGCACGACTCGTCCATCGTGAGAGTCAGGACACAATGGACGAGGCCATTCTGGATCCACTCGGAGCAAAGTATTTACCACTTATGGATAGCAAAGAGAGTACAGACCAGCCTGAATATACAGCGGAAGACTGTCAGCCTATGGATCAAGACTTTACAGAAAGCGAAGTTCGCGCAGCCCTCTACGACCGCAACAGTAGGCTCCTACATCCGCTGCCGGTCCAGATGGCATTGCCAATAAGCTGTTGAAAAATCTGGACGATGATTATGTAAAATATTTAACAGAGTATTCTAACGAACTCTGGAAAAACGGTGATTATCCGAAGGAATGGAGAATTGCTAACACAATTCTTATGCCCAAACCAGGCAAGCAACTCAATCTAGATAACCTAAGACCCATATCGTTAACATCATGTCTGGGCAAAACCATGGAGCATGTCATACTCAATAGACTGACTAAGTACGTAGAGAACAGAAATGTTCTTCCGCATAACCTCATCGGTTTCTGTCCTGGACTTTCGACTGAAGATGCAATGCTTTTAAACAAACATCAGCTTATTCTTGTTAGCCAGCTACATGCGAGAGCTCTCCTAGGCCTAGATGTAGAAAAATCTTTTGATCGCATCAAACACATGGCCATATTGGATATCCTCTCGGAGATGGGATTGGGTAAGCGATTTCACAATATAGTCAAAGCCTTTCTCGTTTGCCGTTCTGCTTGGTCTCAGGTTAGGCGAACTTCAATCGACAACCCTGGAACTTGGGAATCGCGGGACACCGCAAGGGTCTGTCCTATCTCCCATGTTATTTAAATTGGCAATGTCAAAAGTGGCTCGAGGTCTTGCGCAGATTGAGGGTATCCACTTTGCAATATATGCAGATGATGTAACAATCTGGAATGCTGAAGGTAAAATGGGACAAACAGAGACCAAACTACAGGAAAGCATTTATGTGGCGAAAACAATACTTGAGGGTATGGGACTGAACTGCTCTGCTAAAACATAAGAACTGTTGGTACTACGGAGCAGTAAGAGTGGGCGCAAGCCGAACGGATATATCCCAGAGGAAAAACCCCGCATTGACATATACCAGCCAATAAGCTGGCATGCAGGCTAACTTAGAAAAGGTCCAGGCAGCTATAGCGCACCCCAAAATGGGATTAGGTGCACTCAGTGAGCGCATCAGCAAATTGGAAGAGGTCGATGCCAGGCCGGCTCCTTCGCAGGTTGCAGTACAACGCAATGTTCTAGCACCACCAACGGAAGGCGCGATTCTGAGGGCAGCGTTATCCGCTGAACCCTCCCCTCAGCCTAGACATGGATAGTCCGGACGAGAACGTTAGCATCTGGCAATGGAACTGGGGAGGGTTTCCCAACAAGAAGCCACTTCTGCAGCAATATTTATGAACCCTCGCAAGTAAACCCAAAATCATCGCTATTCAGGAAGTTTTATCTAGTACTCCCATCAAACTCGCGGGTTATCTGGTATTATCATCACATTCAGGAGGTAGGGGAGTTGCTACCCTCGTCAACAAAAGGTACAATTGCCTCTCGCGCGACCTCGGCACAGTTAGTGATGGCATCGAGTATGTCATGACCGAAATCCTCATGGACCCACCCAGAAGGGGTCTCAGAAGAAACAGCCTCTTTATCCTTAACGTATACTGCAGTCCCAGCTACCGCAGAGCGAGAGCGGAGTTTCTCCTCAAGAGGGCCGTCAGCCTGGCCGGTGGGCACCCCCTTGTCGTAGTCGGGGATTTCAACGCCCCACACAAGGTGTGGGGGTACACCTATGACACGCCCAAGGGACGCGACCTGTGGCAGACTGCGATGGAAGCGGACTTGACACTCATCACCGATAAGGATTTCCCCACAAGGAGAGGCAACTCCACATGCCGGGACACTACCCCAGACCTCTCTTTTGTCAAGAACGTCGGGGAAGTGAAGTGGGTAAACACGGCTCTAGACCTCGGAAGTGACCACTACGTCATCGAGGTCTCCTTCACGGTTGCCCGCTGTAGGACGCGGAAATTCAAGATGATCGACTGGGACGTTTTCCGCAAGATCAGAGCGGAGCGTGCACCGACGGCCGTGACAGATTTAGAAAGTTGGTGCTAAGGGATCAGGGATGATGCCGCAGCGGCGACCAAGGAGGTCGTCACTGACCTCGACGCTGACAAGATTGATAACAGGTTGGCCCACCTGCTGGAAGCCAAGCCAAGCCCTCCTTACGAGATGGAAGGGACAGAAGCATAACAGGAGGCTCCGCAAGAAGGTTTCCGAGGTCAACAGGGAGATCGAAGAGCACTGCAAGAACCTGTGTAAACAACAATGGGAGGAGCTCTGCGAATCCGTCGAGGGCCAGCTCAGATCCGGCAAGAGCTGGGGTCTGCTCAAACACCTTCTCGATGAGGGCAGCACCAGGTCCAGCCAGAGACGATCCCTTGCGCAAGCCATCCACCTCGTTTCAGACTCTACCCCGGACGAGTTGATTGTCGACAGGCTCATAAAGAAGTATCTACCAGTCGCCGATAGCTCTGCCCCCACCCTGTTCCCAGACTACACGGGGTGTGATGTGCCGGAGTTGGACCAGGATTTCACTGCGGTTGAGATCCGACAGGTCCTCTTCTCCCTGAACAGCAAATCTGCCCCTGGCCCAGATGGCGTCACTAATAAGATGCTCAAGAATCTCGATGATGAGTCGATCGACTTCGTCACCGAAAGAATTAATGAAGTCTGGCGCAGTGGACATGTCCCAACACAGTGGAAGACGGCTTGCACGGTCCTCATCCCCAAACCCGGTAAAGCACCAGGAATCGACAATCTGAGACCAATTTCCTTGACGTCCTGTGTAGGTAAAGTCGCAGAGCATGCCCTGCTCAGCCGGCTCACGGTGCACCTCGAGACTAATGACATATACACCCACAATATGATTGGTTTCAGAGCCGGCCTCTCGACACAGGACGCCATGAAGCTGATAAAGCATCAGATCATCGACCGGAGCACGAGAGATACCAGAGCAATCCTTGGAATAGACCTGGAGAAGGCTTTCGACAATATCTCACATGAATTCATTCTCCAGACTATTACCGGCCTCTGGCTTGGAAAAAGGGTCTACGATTTCGTCCGATCATTCCTTAGCCAGAGAACTGCCAAGCTCAAGATCGAATGATACCTCTCGCAAGAAATCACCCTCGGTTCACGCGGCACACCTCAGGGCTCAGTCATCTCGCCAACATTATTCAACATCGCAATGATCGGGCTTTCCAAGGAGCTCGCCAAGATTCAAGGAATCAACCATACCATCTACGCAGATGACATCACCATCTGGTGTGCTGGCGGGCGTGACGGCCAAGTTGAGGACGCCATGCAGAGCGCCATCGATGCGACCGAGTGCTTCGTACGCCCCACTGGGCTCAGATGTTCTCCATCCAAGTCTGAGCTACTTCTCTACAAGAAAAGACCCAGAGGTGGTGGCCATCGTGATTGGAAACCGGCGTCCGAAAGCGAAATACGGCTTTTCACTAGCTGGTGACGGGTCCCCCGTGCCCAGAGTGGACTCGCTCCGAATATTCGGGATCTATACCGAGTCTAACACGGTGCCAATGGTGCCGCACTCAGAAGGATCATCGCCAAAACGGAGAGTGCTCTCGGCCTCATCCGGAGGATCGCCAACAGGCACCGGGGAATCAAGGAGGACAATCTCATCCGCATTATACATGCTTTTGGGCTCTGCCACCTTTCATACGTACTCGGCAGCCATGCATAATTGGCATGTTGCAGAGAGGAACAAGTTAAATTCCCTCATCAGAAAGGTCTTCAAGCTTGCCCTCGGCTTACCTGTGAGCACTCACACCGAATACCTGTTAAAGCTCGGAGTGCACAACACACTCGAAGAAATAATAGAGGCGCAAGAGCGTTCACAGCTGCTCAGGCTATCCGGCACCCCGGCGGGCCGCAAGACACTCGATGAGATGGACCTCTACCCTGTCGACCACTGCCCCGACGCCGTGCGGATTTCCAGCGACATCAGATCTCAACTACACATCGCGCCCATTCCCCGCAATATGCTTCCCGCACAGAACGTCGGCAGACGTCGGGCCAGGGGTAGAGCTCTACTCGAACATGTCCGTAACAACCACATTGAGGCAAGCTTCGTGGATGCCGCGGCATATGTCCAACAAGAGGCGTTCGCCGTCTCCATCGTCGACTCTAATTCCAGGATCACTTGCTGCGCTACAGTACGCACTTCGAAGCCATTAGTAGCTGAACAGGTTGCAATCGCGCTGGCTGTGCTCGATGGTCGCAGAGAGGTAATATATAGCGATTCTAAGGCGGCCATTATGGCCTATCAAACCGGGATGGTCTTCCCTCAGGCTCTTCGCATTCTCCAAAGGCTGAAAAGTATCTCTCCGCATTCTCTCATTTGGTTTCCCGCTCACTTGGGGTCGACTGAGGGCTCTCCCTCTAACCCTAACGAGAGCGCGCACGAGGCCGCGCGAGGACTCACTGACCGCGCCGCCTCCGCAGTCCCCCTACCCCGCGCGGAACCATTGATGACGTATAATGAGATCACCAAGCATTATTATCTGTCAAGACGGGTATTCCCCCTCTCGCACCCTGCCTTATGCAGGGCGCGGGCCGTGACCCTTCGACTTTTACAAGCTCGTGCGTATCCTAACCTTGCGGTTCTTCACGCTATACACCCTGAAAGGTATCCCAGTGCGTACTGCCCTGCCTGTGAACTAACGGCAACATTTAACCATGTCTTGTGGGAGTGTGAAGCCATCGGCTCCGCCTTCCGCGAGGATAGGTGGGCTGCGCTTTTGGGCAGCCCCGAACTCAATGACCAAACCCTGGTCGTCCATAGTGCCCGCGATCGGGCCGTCAAGCTCGGCTTGCCGGTCCCTACGTGGGACTAGCCGGGTGGCGCGGGGTGTCCCCTGCGTCTTCTCTGGACCTCAATAAAGTTATTTCACTCACTCATTGACATATACGCCAATAATGGAGAACCAATCAGGCAGGTGGAGACTATTAGAGTGCTACGACTTCTCCTGGAAGCGAATGGATCTAATTGCAGGAGGCTACAACATATCTCTTACAAGTCAGAAGAAGTCATTAGGCTTCTGCGTAGAATTACCAACATGCATAAGGGGCTAGGAGAAGACAGTGCCATAATATTGGTACATGCATTCGCCTTTTGGCACTTCTCGTACGTGGCAGGCATGCTACAATAGAAACAGGCTGATAAGAACAAGCTAAACGCTTTAATTAGACGACTTATAAAAGCTACACTAGGACTTCCCAACAGCACGGCCAATGATAGATTATTGCGCCTATAGCTGCATAACACACTAGAAGAGATAGCTGAGGCTCAACGGGTGGCCCACCAGGAGAGACTAATGGGTACACGATCTGGGAAGGAGCTACTTGAAGAAATATGCGTAGAAATTAACAACCAAACCACCAAAGGAGAATTATTAACAGAAGTGCAAGCGGGACTACGAGAAACAATTAGGACGACCCCGTTCCGTAGGAACATGCACCCGACACATAACCTCGAGAGACGGAAGGCAAGGGCCAAGGCACTCCTTCAAGACATAGATCAACATAAGCAGCAGATGGTCATTGTTAACGCCGCCTGGGTTAAAAATAAGGATGCGTATACCTCAGTTGTTGTACACACTCAAGGTAACACACGCGATGCCATCACCGTCTATACCAAGGACCCAACAGTAGAACAAGTAGCAATCGCCTTAGCCATCTGGGCAAATCGGTGGACACATATTTACAGTGACTCTTGAACAGCCATACGCAACTTTACAAACGGATATGTGACACGGATAGCAACTAGGTTACTAGACAAGGTCAGCAGTGAGAGGATCGAAATCCGCTGGTTTCCTGCAAATCTGGAGGTGGTAGACGGAACTCGAGAAACCTCAATGAGGTGGCAAATGAAGCAGCACGAGGACTTTCTAGCCGTGTCTTCAAGACCAAGCAACTTACACCTCAACCGGGAAACATAGAGATGGATTATTAACCTATAACGAAATCACGAAGCATTATTATTTAAGCAAAAGGAAATACCCAATGCCACACGGTAAGCTTTGCAGAGCCCAAGCGGTCACATTACGTTTGCTACAGACAAGGACATACCCAAGTCCAGATTTTATTAACAGGATCTATCCGGAGAGGGAAATTCAAACCAATTGTACTAAGTGCAATGGCATCATTACTCTTGACCACATGTTTTCGCAGTGCAACGCGGTCTTCACAGACTGTGACAAGGAACAAGAATGGTGGCGGCAAATGCTACACAGTTAGTCATTCTCTGACCAATTACGGGACAGTCCAGAAGCCAGCGATGTGGCTGAAGGGCTCGGCCTGACAGTCCCAACGTGGGAGCGGCCCCCGTCAACCTAGGGTTGACCTTCAGGACCCAATAAAGTTCCTCATACCATACCATACTGTTATTAAGTTACGCCACGAGCAGCATATACAGGAACACTACACTAGGACGACCCAGCTAGGGAGGTTACATGCACGACCTATCGCCACTTAGAAAGTCTTCACACGCGCACGCGCGCAAGGGCGTATGCGTGCGTACGAAGGCTCCCTAGCGAGACCTAGAAATGCTCCTTTAGGGAGCCAGAGTTGCACCACTATATACCACACGCCGCTCGCGCCGCTCGCGCCGCTATTCACCCAGTGTCATCAAGTGGTCAAAACAGGCTCCACTGCGTTGCAGAGAAACCAACACTGTGCTGCGAACAATGTATGAGTACATGCAATTCCTCGCGTTATTCACCTGGATTGTATTTACTTTTATACTTTACACACACGGAATGCGGGACGTAACAGTGCCATTGTTGAAATACGCGCACTCTCATTCACGTCCTTCAGCTGTCACGAGCCGTGATCCCATGCATACCTAATAAGAATAATAGCTAATAGCAAAAGCATAGCATTATATTTCACGCATTGCATAGAAAGTGGAAATGCTCACAGACGTAGCCCCCATGCGCGCCGGTGTGTGCGTTCGTCACACGCTGCATTTTCAGTTATCATTAGATAATAAGGCATGCAAGCGTAAAATCCAGGTTCGTAATCATGAGTTGAGCGATCGACTTGTACTGGCAAAATAATAAAGAACGAAAAGAAAGCGAAAAAGAAAAACATGCTGCTGGATTAGTGCGCGAGCGGGGCTCCTACGCGTACGGAGAATGCCTTTCCCGCAGTAAATTTGGAGCCCTAGATGGCGTAACTTGGCTCAACTCTGGCTCCCTCAAGCCAGCCTATAATGTAACTCAAGCGCGACCATGGTCTGGGCTCCTTCTGTCGCACAGATGCAGAAACAATGCCAGATACATTCGCGCCTTGCGCAATGTACTTACGGGTTTGCGATTGTACGATAACAGAAGTGGAAAAAGAAGTGCATGTGTGTGATGGGTGTGGAAAGCCGCTCACGTGGTAGAAGTAGAGAGGAGATGGGAGAGATTAGAAGAGCGTTGTATGCGTGTGTAAACTATACACAAGGCGGTTTTTTTTCTGTCTTTTTATACAATACAGATTTATATATAATACATATTATATACAAAATTTATATATTATATAATATATACAGATTTCTATATATATATATATATATATATATATATATATAGGCTATAAGCGCAGCCAACGTGTAATTTTTGCAGACGAGTTCGTAGACAAGGCGGAGATATATACATTGGCGCTACATAACATGAGCCGAAGACTACTAATTAACAAAAATGTATTAATTAAGGTTTTTATTATTACCTTAGGTGTTCATATCGCGAATTTGAAGGCAGTCACATTTTAATGCAACCTCATTTTTTTTATCTTGAAAGTTGCACCTAATTCGAGATATATTGTGATGAAGAGGAAGCCCGATGCACAAACGTATATACATGTACTATTTACATGGGGAAAAGTTGGCGTAAACGCCTAGGCTGGTACAAAGGACACACCTCCAGCAGACAGTCAGACAGTCTACCACTTCGCCTCTCTCCTGCCCGCACGGTCCTGTCAGAATGCACCGTAACATAACCCCCGGGTGCTACAGTGCCGTACCGGCGCTTGTTAGAATGATGGCGAATTAGATGAACAGTACGATTTTAAACGGGACACGTCGGACGACGTCAGTTCGTAGCTGGGATGACGATGACGTGTCTTCTACACGGGCGATTTCGTAGTTTATGTCACTTAGGCGTCGCAATACCAGGTACGGCCCAGTATAGCGTGACTGCAGTTGTTCGGACAGACCAACGTGGCGACTTGGAGTCCCCAGAAGAACGAGATTGCCGGGAGAGAAGTCGAGGTTAGGGTGGCGACCGTCGTAGCGAGCCTTTTGTGACGCCTGAGCCGCTGTAAGTCGATCATAGGCAATCTGCAGGCGATCCATACGAGCACGACCAAAGGCGTCATGGGCGTATTCCGTAGTGTGTCGCGACACCGAAGGTAGCAGGGTGTCAGAAAGCACAGTGGGATGACGACCAAACAAGAGGTAGAAAGGCGAGAAATCGATGGTATCCTGACGTGACGAATTGTACGCAAATGTCACTTAGGGCAAAGTGTTGTCCCAATCACGATGGGACAATATCTCATCAAATTTCAATGTTAAATCCAGGGAATATCGAAACCTGGCGCCGCGGGATGGCAGTAAAGGCGGCCCCGCTATTGATGATGATGATTTAATGGCATCCTCTTTGAAACGGGGCGACGACAAACGGTCACCTAGCCTGCTTGATTTAATCAGGTATACTATACATGTTCTTTATCTAGCATTTTTGTATACCTCTCATTATTCTTTTTCAAAATTTTACCTTGTACCGCTACCTATGATATTAAGAGATCAGGTCGTATCCATCTTTTCTCGGCTTTTTTTCCACCAGTACTCTAATCGTCTCTTGCTTATCTCTACGGCTGATCTGTTGATGTTTCCTTCCACTTTAAACCCAAGCGCTTCTGGGAGTTGCACGTTACCTACGGTTCTCGCTGGGTGGATCCCGTCGCATTCCATTAGGATGTGCTGAGTGGTCTCTGGATCTTTACTGCAGCATACACATGCCTCATCTAGTTCCGAATATTTGCTCCGGTATGTTTCGGTCCTTAGGCAACCGGCTCGAGCCTCAAATAGCATGGCACTGCCCTTTGTGTTATCGTACAGATTTTCCCTTCTAATTTCTTTCTTCTCATTCTTGTAAATCTCCATTGTCCTTTTTGTTTCCATTCTTTGCATCCAATTCACGGTCTCTATTTCTCTCACTTTCTTTCTGATGACTCCTGGTTGTCTATTTACAGGTTCGATTATCCTGTACTTGGTTGCCAACTTCCTTAACCTCTTCCTCCATTCTGTGTCCACGCTTTTCATGTAGAGATACTTGTGCACTTTAGCCGCCCATTTATTTTCATCCATGTTCCTGAGCCTTTCTTCAAAACTAATTTTCCTCTGTGCTTCTCTGACTTCAAAAGAGGCCCAACCCATGTCACCCTGCACGGCCTCATTTGTGGTATTACCGTGGGCTCCCAAAGCCAACCGGCCTACTCATCTTTGGTCAACTTCCAAACCCGACAAGATATCCGATTTTAAGCATACAATGTCATTTGCGAATGTTAGCGCTGGCACCATTACTTCTTTCCAGATTCCACGCACCACCTCATACTTATTGTGGCCCCGCAGATGTTTCATTATTGCTGCATACCGCTTCCCCTCTATTTTCAGATTATCTTGGTGGTTGCTTGAGTAATTATTTCCTTCGTTTATGTGTACGCCGAGGTACTTATATTGCTTCACTTTGGGTATTACTTGCTGTTGAATTGACACCACGAAGTTACTCGTCTCTTCATTAAAGATCATAATTCCTGATTTCTCTGTGCTTAAGGCCTAGATTTGTCGCTGCATTCCCACAGATATTCGCAAGTATCTGTAAATCTTTTTTTATTGTCCGCTAGTAGCACAATGACGTCTGCGTACATCAGTCCAGGGACCTTCTGTTGCACCATTTGTCCATTACGCATGTAGGGCAAATCAAAACCTAATTCGCTGTTTTCCAGTCGTCTGTCTATACCTTAACGTAAAGCGTGAACAACAATGGCGACAGAGGGCATCCTTGCTTCAATCCTTGGTGAATTCCCGCCATTTCATTACTATTTCGGACCTTCCCATACCACTCGTACTTGGTTGTCTCTATATATCTCCTTCAGCAGCTCCACGAAGTCATCATCTATGCCTTCGTGCTGAAGAATATCCCATAACAATTCCCTGTCTACGTTGTCATAAGCTCCTTTAATGTCTAGAAATGCTATCAATAAAGGTCTTTCTGAGCTACTGAAATCTCTATGCACTGAGTTAGTACAAGCATATTATCCTCTAAGCGTCTGCCTGTCCTGAACCCATTCTGTATAGTTCCCCCAATACATCGTTTTTCTCCACCCACTTCGACAGTTCTAATTTTATGGCTTGCATTGCCATTCTATATATCACCGACGCTACTGTAACTGGCCTGTACGAGCTCGTCTTATCCTTATCTTCATTGCTTTTGTAGATGAGATTTATCTTGCTTTCCCGCCATCCAACGGGAATTTTCTTTGTTCTAATCACTTGCTCTATGGCATTAATCAACAGTGCTTTGCTTTTTGGACCGAGGTTTTTGATTAGCTGTATTGGGATTTCATCGGGTCCTGCTATCGTGTTGTTAGGGACATTTTCTGCTGCTTTTTTCCAATAAAAGCTTTCTATGCTAAATTTTGATCTCTCTGCTGTTGCTGGATCTCTTGTCTGAACTACGGTTTTTCTCGTGCCGAAGTTATCCCTAATAACGTCTGTGATGTACCGCAGTCTCCTTCGTTGATGTTACCGTCTTCATCCCTTATTGCCGTTTGCGAGTTTTTAGTTGGAGCTCCGAGTGCTTTTATATGGTTCCAGAATCTTCTTGTGGCGCCTTTGTCTCTTTTGTGAATGTTATGCACCCAACGTTCACCTGCGCATTTAATTTTCTCTTGCACGAGCTCACTCGCCACCCTTTTCTTTTCTCGGCATGTATTCCATCTTTGGTGGATCGTGCTGGGTACGCACATCGCCGGCACCCTGGAACTCCGATCCCGCACGTTGCACTCGACCATGCCAGCTGACGCTACCCAACCGCCGCCACCTCTCCCGGCCACTGTTTGCCCCGGCCCGGTTCGCCAGCGAGACCCCCCGGTATTTTCGGGTACGGAAGACCAGGACGTCGAGGACTGGCTGTCGTCCTACGAAAAAGTTAGTGGACCCAACAAGTGGGATGACGCTGCTAAGTTGAGTACCGCGAACTTTTACCTGGCTGGCGTGGCGAAGCTGTGGTATACGAACCACGAATCAGAATTTGAGAACTGGTCCGCTTTCAGGGAGGCAATATCTGCCGTTTTCGGTCGCCCTGCCGTGCGGAAGTTACGCGCCGAACAACGGCTGCGCACACGGGCACAGGAACCCAATGAAACTTTTACCGCCTATATTGAGGACATAATCGATCTCTGCAGGCGCGTCGATGCCTCAATGAGCGAAAGTAGCAAAATACAGCATATTATGAAGGGTGTCGACGACGATGTCTTTCAAATGCTTCTTGCGAAGTCTCCTGGCACTGTGTCTGAGGTGGTAACCCTGTGCCAGAGCTATGACGAATTGAGAAGGCAGCGAGCTCTCACCCGACGTTCATCCTCAGACGTAGCAACCAACCACTCGCTGCCCTGGACGTCAGTGCCTGACCAGTCATACCTTCTCTCACAAATGAAAGACTTTGTGCATGAGGAGGTGGCCCGTCAGTTGTCTCTCCTGCCGGTTTGCTCAGCGTCAGGAGCTCCCACAGCAGCAGCAACTGCAGCAACCAATCCCGTTGGCTCCCGTGCTTCGACACGTCATTCAAGAACAGATTTCCGAGGCCACGCCGGTGCCCATTCAGCAGCATCCTGTCGCCGCGCCTCTTAGTTACGCTGAGGTAGTAAAGCGGCAGCAGCTACAACAGCGCTCACCGTTCCATGGTGTGTCGTATGCTGCAGCCCCGACTCAGCCGTCCGTGACATGGGCTGCTCCCATCAATGCAAATCCCTGGCGAACGCGCGACAACCGGCCGATCTGTTTTGCATGCGGCGGCCCTGGTCATATCGCCCGACACTGCCATCGTCGTGCCCCAGGATACTCAGACGCCCGTTCACCGAACTACATGGATCGTCCCCGCTCTCGTTATGAAAGTCCAGATCCCCAAACAAGGACGTATTCACGCGACTATCCGCAACCCCCGTCTCGTCGCTCACCTTCACCCCGTCGCCGCTCCTTGTCGCCCATGCGTCGTCGACCAGCCCCTGAAAATGAGGGAAACTAGCCCCCTCAGTTCAAGAGGCAAGAACTGCGCTGTCGAAATGCTCAAGTCCTCGAACTTTGCCGTCGAATATTGTCGAAGTTTTTGTTGAAGGCACCCATGCGTATGCTCTTGTCGATACCGGTGCTGCCGTTTCTGTTATAGATGCCAAACTTTGCCGCAAGCTGCGAAAAGTGACTACGCCTCTTGAGATGATGCCCTTACGTACAGCGAATGGAGACCCTGTTCGGCCTATAGCCGCCTGCACTGCTCGACTTATCATTGCTAAAGAACACTATATTGTTGAGTTTATCGTCCTTTCATTCTGCTCGCACGACATCATACTTGGCTGGGACTTTCTATCGTGTAATCACGCCGTTATTGATTGTGCCAGATCTGAACTTGAGCTCTTTCCCTTGTGTGACCCGCCCTACAACCACATTCATCAAGCCGCCCACAACCTAGTCGTAACAGAGGACACAGAAATTCCGCCGACGTCAGCTGTTTTGCTCCCAGTGTTCTGCAACAGCATATGTGACGAAGCTGCATTCTTTGAATCATCGCACCTCTTCTTCTTGTAATCCCAACTTTTTGGCTTCTCGATGAGCCCTAGATGCCTCTTTACGCTCTTCTATAGCTTGTTTTATTTCCTTGTTCCACCACTTACGGGGTTTCCTCTTTCCAATCCAACAATTGTTTTGCCGTGCCTGCCTTATTCCATGCTGCATAACGTCCACCAGTTCCTTATATTCCCAGACTGCTGTAGGAAAGCCTCAATTTTCTTCTCTATGTTGTTTGCGATCTTAGTTATTTGCTCGTCATTCATTTTTAAAAACTCTGAGGCTATTGGTTCATGTCCTGCGTTGGTATCTCGCCCAAACTTTAATGCTAAACGTCTATGATCGCTTCCCAGGCTTTTTTTTTCATTTTCGTCTATTATCATTTGGTCTAGTTGTTCGTAGACCATTTCTGAGACTAAGGCGTAGTCGCTACATGACTGCCTGTTTCCGCATTGTCACGTTATCTCTCCATGACACTTATTCTTCCTGTTAGCTACTATAAGGTTCTGTTCATCACACAGATCCAGCACTAGAGAGCCGTTGTAATCAGTATATCCGTCTAAATCATCCATGTGGGCGTTCATATCTCCCATTAATATCACCTGGCCCGATTTACTGAACTCATTAATATCGCTTCTAATGCAATCAACCAATTCCTCATTTTTTTCTGCTATCACTACCTGTCCATAGGTAAGGTACTCCCAGCCACGTATTTTTACATTGCCATGTGCCGCTTTTTACATGTATCGTTTACCCTTCGCCACTGCAGACCTCGCCTAATTAGTACGCCTGCGCCTCCACCTTTCCTTGACCCGGTCATTCTGTTGCACCCTTCCCATACAAAATTGTCAATAACAGGTGGCTGCTCCAAATCTCGTAGATGCGTTTCGGTCAAGGCGCACACGCTAATCGCTCCATCATTCAGATGCGTTTGAATTTACAGCCACTTTTCCTGCTTTCGACCACACTGCATGTTAATGTAGCAAATTTTACCTTCTCTATTCTTATCCGTTCTGCGTCTTTTCCTGACTCCTGGTCGTCTAATTCTGCCCTTTGCTGTTGTTTCGCTACGTTCAATACTTAATCCTGCTTCCTGAGCTCGCGCCACGAATCGACGTCTGACCGGTGTTGCTACGCTTTCACTAAAATGTATCCCGTCACGCACAAAAGCGCCTTCGCGGCCTGCTCGGTGCACTTCTCGGTTGATGTCAATGACCGTAAAATTCATTGCTTTAGCTAGAGTCCAAATTTCCCTGTTTACTGCAAGAACTGCCCTTTCAATTTCATACCCCTGCCTTTCCACCTCTGGCACCGTGCGCACCACGATTTGTACTTCCTTTGAAACATTCTGCAGGTCGGTGACCCCTTTGGCTATTTGCTTTGTGATCCCTGCCCCTCGTCCGTGCAGTACGTCTATTACTCCGCCCATTATCACCACTATATAGGTGTCTATCCTCCATTGTGTCCCACATGCGTTCCTTGGCCTTCGCTATCACCTCTCTAAACGGATTTCCCGGAAGCGCGCTAACGCGCTAACTTGGACTCGTTAGCCTGCACCTGCCCTCTCTGTTATCGCTGGTTCTACATTACGCATGTTGGAATCCCCAACAAAGACAACTCGGCGCTTTTCTTCCCCCTCACCGCCGAAAGCTGCCCCCGAGGTCACAATGCCCTCCCCTCCTTTCTTACCCTTGCCCTTGGCTTTGGATACCACTCCCGCGGCCGCGTCAGTGGTATCCCCTTCGTGACCATCACTGACGTTTCCGCCACTGCTTCCCGGCGTGGCCAGTTCGGCTGTCTTAGCTGCACTCGAATTGGAGTCAGCTCTGTTTGCGGTGCTCGCCTCGATGCGTTCACATCAGACCGAAACGCCCCCTGAGGACAAGCGAGAACTGAACCTCTCGGCCAGTCCAACACCACCTAGATAGAACAGGCCTACACATTCCGATCTATGACGTGACGCTATCTGGCCCGAAATTTCCATCGCCAAGGCTGGCGTGACGAACGCGGTGACGTCTAAAATCACTGTTGCTTACGCGGAAGCATCCCGATTAGATTCTATTTCAGTCGGGCCAGGTAGCATGACGTCATGGATCGGAGTGTGTAGGCCTTGTGCTATCTAAGTGGTGTTGGCCCTTCCCGGCAGCTACTGACACATGCTTTGCCTGGCAAGCATGTTCGGCTTTGTGTCGGGCCAGGATTTGGCTCGGCCATACAATCAGCCAAACTTTTCCCCACACTTCTTTAGGGGGCATTGCCGTGTGACGAGCAGGGGGACGCTCTCAGTCTCGATATTGCCTCGATTGAGCTTTGGAAATTGATGACGAATATCTCGAATTAGGTGCGATTTTCAGATTTTTTAAAAGATGTGTGCATGAAAATGTCACTGCCTCCAAATTTGCCATTTAGACTACTGCCGCCAAGGCACTCATAAAAAAATTAATTAATGTATTTTTGGTTAATTATTCTTCTGAAACTTACGTTATTAGCGACAAAGTATGTTCACCTCCCCTAGCAACTCGTATGCAAAAACGCCACGTTCGCTGCGCTTACAGCCTTCTTTTATAAAAAAATCTGTAATGTCAAACCAAAAAGAAAGAAATGAATAAAAGCACCTTGTATATAGTTCAACTGACGGTCGTCTGCTCCGGACCACCGTCAGTAGCACTTCGCTCCTCGAAGAAGCAGGACGTGTATCGAGCTCCTGAACAACACTTCGCAATGTGGTAAACGCGGTTTAAATCGTGGATCCGGGACCTGAAAGAGGTGCGGCGTAGTGCAAACGCATTTTTCTCGCATCTGCCGCTAAATCATAACTGAGTTTTTATTTCTTATTTGGCTTTGTTTTGCTGCCTACATTCGGTAAATTCGGTCAATTTCACAGAGTTCAGTGACGGCAAGAATAATGAAGCAATTCGTTTACGGTTTCGATCCCTTCCATATTTTGATTTGCGCGCCAACCGGCCTATGCTGATAATAGTAGATTGTCTGTTTCCGAGATAAATCCAACCTTATCCCTGCTTTCGCGCCATCTGTTGGGACCTTTTATTACTGTTGGCTTAAAGCCGGCTACAGAGCCGCGGCTTCAGTCGGCTTGTTTTTAACGCGTAGCGTCTCTTCGACACCATCCCTAACGCGTTGATTTTTCATTTACTAATGTAAAAATCAATGCAACGTGTATTCTTGATTAAATTAACGCTACGGATCATGGCTATGTACATATATTTTGCTTCAGATAGGCCTGAGGTTTCCTTTGCACTGTATAATGTTGACGTGTATGACCCCGTGCCACCGGTGCTAGTAGCTTGGTGTGTTATACGATTTCCCCCCGAATAACAGCACTTGCTAAACAAACATTTGTGACGGGAAATGTGGTTGCCAGATGGAAGCGCCTTCCAATATGCATATTGTGCGTTAGATGTTTTGAGGCAAGCTTTAGTAAAGCTTCGCTGTGTTTACGCTCATAACTTTATTCGCGTCAAGTAACATTTCTCTTTTCTTTTTAAAGCAAGTAGCTTCCTTTGGCTAAGGAGTGCTTTTGTTAGGGCCAGTTGGTGCGACATACTGCAAGTTAAAAGAGCGCTAAAAGACGACGACAAAACACTTACAAACAGCACCAGCAGGGGACCTGCGTGTAAGTGTTCTTTCTCGCCGACTTTTCGCACTGTTTAAGTTGGCAGCTATCTTTGGCTCTTTTGTCTCATTTCATGATCGGTGGTCGGTGATCGGAGGTTGCTGGTCGGGGGTTAAAACAAAGGCAGCGAAGTAAAGGGGGTGTGCACTCGCATTGCGAGGCGCGTTCGGTGCCGAACACCAACTGTCACAGCTCTTTGAAACGCACGCGAGAGATGTGCTGGTTAACGGCTCCGTTCTGTACGCAATTACGCAATCAAACGACAGACGCTATCTTAATAGCCTCACTGCCACAAATATACGCCGTCAAGCACGCCATTCTTGTAATAAAACGAATATCTTTTTTGAAGCGTTCGGCTGTTCTCTCACATTGGCAATCATGGTTTCTGCACAATTTATTTCGTCTCCGAAAAGTGGCAAATGTATTGTAAGTCATGTGATACATCGATGGCAACAAAACTATTTGTCCAATTGTGAATGTCACTTGATATATTAAAACAATAATTGCCATCATATTCACACATTATAGGTACATAAAATGTACGATAATTACAGTCCAAACATACCTTTCTTCTTCTTCTTTATGACATCAGCCTGTTTGTGATTTCGCAGTATTCTGTTCCTTGGACTTTTATTTTGCTGCTGTTATTATACATGTGTTCGATGTTTTTCTCGTTTGTTTCATTCTTTCTTATTTTGTCCATTTGTGTCCATTTTTGTTTATGCTGACCTTAATTTGTGTACGGCAGCCTTGCGTCTAGATAAGGTTTTACAGCGAAGTTGTTAAGGACAGTTCCGCGACAGTTTTTGTGCGGCGGTGAAGGACGGCGTGTGACCAAGGTCGACCCAAATAGGTCGCGAAGCTTCGGGCGAAAAGCTGTTCAGAACAAATTGTCACAGGCATCAGCAATGGTGGTTATGGGAGCAGCGATTGAAGCACGACTATGTGAGGAGTAAAGTTCATCAGTGTAGACATTTGGGCTTGTTGGTGTAACATGGTTGCAAGTTAGCGCCTGTGTGTGTCTCTGTTCGTCTTCTACGTCCGTGTGTTTTTTTCGCTACAAGAAGAAAATCTGCTAATATGTGAGGAGGGTACAAACATAGGGAAAGAAGAAACCGTTTTTTAATTAAAAGTAGACGCAGTTGCATTCATTGAATGAAAATAAAATTGCTAATCAATTTTACATTGGCGTGACGATGAAATAAAAGCATCATATTCACTTACTCTTTAAGTGTAGTAAGGTCCTTAATGTCACTCCGCAAACAAACAACCCTGTACTCAATGACCTTTATTCACTTCTGTGCACGGCGTACATATCTAACTAGCTTGTTGTGATCTGCTGGGCCGGTATTTTGTAGCGATGCCTTTTCGCGCTTATCGCGCTTTGTCAGTGGTCAGAGCGACGGTCCGCTCGCGTTAACAGCGGGATCAGCGGGCCGTGAACAGTGGATGATACGACTAGTATAGATTAAGTCCATAAGGCATCGCTACAATATACCGGCCCTGATTGCCTGGCCACAGGGGCATCGAAGGAAACCGGCTGGCAAACCAGATGGCCACATCTCTTACAGCGAAAGCGAGCAACACTTTCATATCTGTCCCTGTAACAGACTTGAAGCCTTTTCTCCGCAGAAAAATTAGGACATACCAAACCGGGATGGTCTCCCCTCAGGCCCTTCGCATTCTCCAAAGCTTGAAAAGTATCTCTCCGCATTCTCTCATTTGGTTTCCCGCTCACTTGGGGTCGACAGAGGGCTCTCCCTGTAACCCTAACGAGAGCGCGCACGAGGCCGTGCGAGGACTCACTGACCGCGCCGCCTCCGCAGTCCCCCTACCCCGCGGGGAACCATTGATGACGTATAATGAGATCACCAAGCATTATCATCTGTCAAGACGGGTATTCCCCCTCCCGCACCCTGCTTTATGGAGGGCGCGGGTGGTGACCCTTCGACTCTTACAAGCTCGAGCGTACCTATGCTTGCGGTTCTTCACGCTATTTACCCTGAAAAGTATCCCAGTGCGGACTGCCCTGCCTGTGGACTAACGGCAACATTGAACCATGTGTTGTGTGAGTGTGAAGCCATCAGCTCCGCCTTCAGCGAGGATAGGTGGGCTGCACTTTTGGGCAGCCCCGAACTCAACGACCAAGCCCTGGCCGTCCAGAGTGCCCGCGATCGGGCGGTCAAGCTCGGCTTGGCAGTCCCTACGTGGGACTAGCCGGGTGACATGTAGTCTCCCCTGCGTCTTCTCTGGACCTAAATAAAGTTATTTGACTCACTCATACTGGAATCAAATGTGGGACACTGAAACGTCGAATAAGCTTCATTCAATTAAGCCTCAGTCGGGTAATTGGGGACCAACAACAAAAATGCGGCCAACTGAAGTAATTCTTTGTCGACTTAGGATAGGCCATACCTACGGGACCCACCCTTACTTGCTGTCTGGTGCTGAACTTCCCGTCTGCGCTAAATGTGGAGAGACGCTGACCATCCTACATGTCCTGGTGAAGTTCCGCGAATCATAAGCTGAAAGAAAAAGGCACTTTCCTCCAGCTTGCAGACAGAGCCTTCCTCTTCATCCAGCAATGTTCCTTCATGTGGACTCATTTTTCAGCACCAAACCACTTTTAAACTATTGACATGATGTTGATTCACTACAAGTTCTACGCCCGATAATTTCGTAGCATGGCCTCTCAACAGAGGCTACTGATGCTGCGATATTAGCATTTGTATGGCACGTGCCTCCAAAGCCTTGCCCACAAGGTTCCTGATGAGGCAGCAGTGCCACTGGCACTTACATATTTAACAAAATCATCCTTTCAAAACATGTTCTACGTTTCGCAGGACACTTTAAAGCCATTGTCACAATTTAATATACATTGATGTTTTAAGCACTGCACACGACTCTATCTTTAGGCCCATAGAGCCGTGTTCCATCAATCCTTTCCACTTCACTGTTCTATTAAATATTCATAATTACTTGCATGGCGCTCTTTGGCCAGACTTGGCCCTTGCGCCATTAAACACCACATGTCATCATCATCATCATGTGAGGAGCGAACAAGCACTGGGAAAGAAGAAGGCGTTTCTTAGTTAAAAGTAGACGCAGTTGCATTCAATGAACGAAAATAACTTTCTTAATCAATTTTACATGCGCGTGACGATAGAATAAAAGCAATATTATTTTACTTTATCATTATCAATAAATACATTTTTACACTCACCATAAGAGGGGGCGCGTTGATGCCGGTATCACTTGCAATGCAATGCAGCTCTTGAAGTGTGCAGAAATGCACGCTCGTAAAGTTCACCTCATACGCCCCCCTCATACATTTTGTTTTGCTTGTTGACATTCGTCTGAATTTGGTGGCGCCGGTAGTTTCATCGTTTCTTAACATGTTTCATCGTCTCTTAACATGCCAGATTATTGTTTGTTTGAGGTGTTTTCATGCGACTGCGCTGGCCGACAGGCTTGGCGTCCGACGTAGGACCAGCACTGTATACCCAAAGATTTCATCGGCCTCCAAAGAAAGTATGTTCTGTGCAGGGGCGCGATTTCGACACCCGTACGGCTGACATTTTGCTGCATCGCTTTTCGCATTGAAAGCTCGAAACGCCCATCAAGTTGAATGGCGGGGCATTTGAATATACAGCTCTAATGGCAAACCACCAAACCAAATTCCGCGCCTTTGAGAACAAAATGACGTCACTTCGGTTTTTAACAGATATGGCGTCACATTATTTTTTCTTCCACTGGAAGTGATTCCTCGTCTCACAGATGGCGCTAAGCCCCACGAACCGCCGATGAACCGCCATGTTTTGAACTTATGGGCTTCTATGGAAGCTTCGCTACCAGGTATCAAGGAGCGACGGTGCGACGGCGTGCGACGGCATCGTCGATATCAAATGTATATGCGACGAAACGTGTATTGGAGCCCTGAATTTACTGTGAAACGTGAGGATCAACAATTATAAAATAAAAGTTACCTTAAGTATGTCTCCTTAGAATAGACAACAACTAATATGCATTTTTATTCTCGTTTTTTTTTGTGGATTTTTTTTTGCAAGTATATAATCCGTAATTTTTGCTTCTCACGTCGCGCTATACCTGCTCCGCGCTGGAGGTCAGCTATAAGCGTTTCCATGGCTGCAATGTTGAAAGCTAACACGGTGGTGCCGCAACTCAGCCTCTGTGCGAGCCGTCAAGAACATCTAGCAAAGACCGCGCTCGAACGCTGCAGCAGATGCTGCGGCGTTCAAGCGAGGCCGTGAGCCAGCAAATAGACCCCTAGTGCATCCAAAGGGTGTGATAATTCCCGCATGCAGCATGGCTGTCTTTGATGTATCAGTTGTCAGACTAGCATACATCTGTGAAGAAGTCGTTTTTTTTCTTATTCTTTCTATACTGCTCTATGTTCAAGTGCATTGTTCAGACTGTATACAGTATTGTACCATTCTATTTATGTATCAAGGTCCCCTTCCCTGTGTAATATGCCCGTCTTGGACATTTAGTTTACGTAAATAATAATAATAATAATAATAATAATAATAATAATAATAATAATAATAATAATAATAATAATAATAATAATAATAATAATAATAATAATAATAATAATAATAATAATAATAAGTAAAAGAATCAATACTTAATTCCACGCGCTAATGTCTACAGTTGTCACCAACGTGCGCTTAGTGTACTCATCCTTGAATATGAGACTATCTTTAAAAGCTGAACGCGATTAAACAACGGAAGATGCACCGCAATGGAAATGCGCCATCTGCGAAATATGACAAAACTGAAAACGAATCTTCAATGCGTTGTCGACGCTATAGGCTGGTGTCTTTCTGCGTAAGAGGTCTCTTCGTTCGTATGGGTTTCCTCTCCTAGCCGTGACTTGTTTCTGTGCGACGGCCCCGCTCGGCGTCTTCCACGCTGATAAACAATCTGTTCTGCGCTCGCAATTCGCTCGTTGCATCTTTCCTGATACCTTCCCAATAAATTGCTTGCGCAACCTTTGGTCTAGTTCGAGCTGCTCTTACAGCTTTTTCCGATATAGTTTCTTTTTATTTTCTTTTTTTTTGACGAAGAATTGCCCAGAATTCGCCCAGAATTGACGAAGCATTACTTCGTATGCTTCGCTGTTTTTTTTTCCTTAGTATAAGGGGTACGGAGTTACACGATATTACTTCTGACGCGCTTGCGTAAACCAGTTCTTCGGTACTACAACACTTACTCAGAAAAAGGGGGGCCAACAGTGGTTGATATCGAAGAAAGACAAAGTCTTCCGAGGTAAATTAGTGTAAACCATGTGGTTTGTTGTTCCATGTTTTTCCATTTTTGTTATTCGGGAGGGAAGAGAGAGGCTTCCCAGAAGACCTTCTCTTTCTTTCTTCAATGTCAACCGCCGTTCACTCGCCTTAACTTCACCTACGCCAGCTAACCTTCTGATACCATCTTACTCTTACGTAGAGCCATTTACTTAACCTTTACTTTTCTTTACTTCTTTTTACTTTCTTTCTTTTTAGGCTGCACAAGCTTCAGGCTGCACAACCTTCACTTTTTTTGTGTGTGTGAGTAAAACCGCACTTGCGGTTCCGGTGCTAGGCGCAGTCTGAATTAAGCGCATCTCGGTTTCATTTCGGCCTTTTCTCGCTAATTACGCATTATTACTGATCCAGTGGACCATTAGAGTTACAGAATGGGTGCCAAGAGAAGGGAAGTACAGTCGAGGATGGCAGAAAACTAGGTAGGGGGGATGGAATTAGGAAATTTGCAGGTGGAAATTCGAATCAGCTAACGCAATGCAGGGGTATAGTTGGAGATCGCAGGAAGAGGCCTTCGTCCTGCCGTGGACATAAATATAAGCTGCTGATGATGATGATGACTGATCTAATTGAATTCTCTACGCTAAATTGGTACGTCTTTCACATTCCTTACATTCCAAGCTTCACTTTGATGCCCTTTTCGTTGTCCTACGTGCGCCACAAGGCCTCAATTGAAATAACTAATTTACGAGACAAAAGTGGTCAAGATACCCAGATCCCTGAAACTCCACGCCGACGAGAACTCGCCTAAGACCTTATCTTGAAAAAGGCTTCGCATAAATAAATATGCTATTGTAAGTGCATAGGTTGTGCTGTACCTAAGGTCGTTCGTTTGATACCGAACTACTTTTTAATGGTGGCAAGAAACAAAGAAGCAAAATTTATGAGATTTCAGAGCACATGAAAGCGCACAAATATCAAAACGGAGCCATACAGCTTCGAACCACGCGAAACTTAAGGTCAGAACACACGCACGTTTTGCAGTGCGCGCTCACTCCTGGTTGCTACGGGTTGGACGCCTTGGTCGACTTATTGATAGCGCTTCAAAATGCGAAGTTGGGCCTGACTAAAAGAGGACGCTTAAGCTTCGGCTTTAAGAGCGGAACGCGACAGCATTATCGGGCCCCATTCGCATCGCAATTTTCTTTATGAGTAGGCTTCATTGCAACACACATTGGGGAAAGCTTGCACTGATCCCTTAAGGTAGGCTTCACTTTTAAACACAAATGCATTGCTGGGAAGACATTTTTCCAAGAGCAATATAAGCAGTCTTATATCAAAATATGAAGCCCTTACGGCCTTTTTTAATATTATTGCTTTATAATTTGTTTGCTGTTAATTGCCCCGAGGCGCACGCTTGTCCAAAACGCATTAGGATGGTCAAGTCCCAGTTTGACCTTGGCTGCGCTTGAAGGTCACATTTACGAAAACCGGGCTTTTCTGAGTTTGCACCTGGAGTAGTAGAACTATCGCTCTAATATCAGTTTCGAAGTGCAACGCACGCACACGCACAACAGCCGAAAATCTCATGCCGAATTCTCTGCAGGTGAGTATAGCAGCAAGGGCTGCCAATGAGATTTCTCTGACTACGCATAATGGGCAAAAAAAAATTCCGCATAACACGAGGAACACCACGGAAATAGACTTAGACGAACGAAGCGCTGACGCTGACGATTACTGGCTGTGTTGTTTATTATTATTATTATTATTATTATTATTATTATTATTATTATTATTATTATTATTATTATTATTATTATTATTATTATTATTATTATTATTATTATTATTATTATTATTATTATCGTTCTTGTCCGAGCTTTGCCTTGTATTATAATATCATGTATTGTTCAAGTGTCCTTCTCCTCCTTTTTCTTTTGTATTTACTTTGCGCTTTGTTGTCCGTACTCTCTTCTTTTCACAATTTTTATTTTTATTCATTTATTTTTTAATGATTTTTCCCTGAGTGTCTTGTTTTTGGTTTGTAATGTATGCGTGCGCCAGCACTCAGACCTTAGGGTTGTTCCTGGGCACGTTAAATAAACATGATTGATTGATTGATTGATTGATTATTATTATTATTATTATTATTATTATTATTATTATTATTATTATTATTATTATTATTATTATTATTATTATTATTATTATTACGTCTGCTGATCTGACTGCACACCTCTCGATCGTCGGAGCACCGCCGATTGATTGATTGAAAACTTTATTATTCCACCGAACTGGGGTGCCCGCCTCTTAACCTACACGTAGGTAGGGGGGGAGGACGAAGCAGTCCCCGCGCGTTGAGGACGGTGAGTATTCAGGGCCTCAACGCAGTGTTGCCAGGTTTGGCTATATATAGACAAATTGGGCTTCAGAAAAAAAAATTTTGGCGTCGACTTGGACGAGTTGGCTATGTGGCTATATTTGGGCTACTAAACATCCGCGACTTGGCTTTGTTTGGGCGATACGTGGCGCCCTAATCAACGCTCCACAGGTGGCTCTGATGTAGTAGAAACAAATCTCGAAGGCTATGTTTTAGCTGGCGGAGCCGGCCACGCGGCTGTGCGTGTGTGCGTGCGCGAAAGACTCCCGCTTTTGTACCCGCACAAGCGAGCGCTACTGCAACCTCCTCGGCTGTACAGGGGTCCCTCGTGCACGTTGGACACGCTATCAGAACGCACCCGTCGCCATCTACCACCATCGATACCGCAGCCCCATCTCTGGCGCAAACGGCGTCCACGTACACTACTTTATGCGCTTTTTGTTGTAGATAGGGTGCATATTTTTAGGTAGGGGGGCAATTCGGAAGCGTTTACGCACGTCCAACAGAATGTCCTTCTTGCCAGTCGGAGCACCCCTGTCCAATTGGATTCCTACCCATTCCATGATATTTCTCCCTGTTTTGGAATGGCCTAATCTTTCCAACTAAGACACTCGTACTGCCTCAGTGAGCTAAATTAGCGTGTTGTCAACCCCCATTTTGAGAAGGAGGTCTGTCGAGGTCGAGTCTGGGAGCCCTAGAGCTCTCTTTAGGCTCTTCCTAATGATCGCATCTATTTTGTCTTTTTCTTCTTGTTTAAAAACAAGATGCGGTGTGGCATACGCTATACTACTAGTAATAAAGGCTTGCGTGAGTCTGAGGAGGCTGTTCTCTTTGAGATTTCTGCCTTTGAGTGCAACTCTCGTAAAGATCCCCGTGACTTGCACCACGTATCCTTCTAACTTTTTGATTGTCGTGAGGTCGTATCCATTTCTTTGGATATACATGCCCAGAATTCTGATTTCCTCCACCTTGGGAACCTCATTTCCATTTACGAATACATTGATGGGTCTGCTGCTCCCATCGTGTCCCCTTTGATGTTTTGGTTCAATGATTAATAGCTCCGATTTCTGTAACGAGCACGTCAAGCCTCTGCTGGCCGCATGCTCTTCCACCATATTTGCCGCTATCTGTAGTTTAAGTCCGATGGCTGCGTCGCTCCCACTGTTAACCCAGATGTTGATATCATCCGCGTACATGCTAAATGTTATCAATTTAATCTTATTGAGTTTCGCCGGGAGACCCCTTATCGGTATGTTGAATTGGAAGGGTGATAACACCGACCCTTGAGGAGTCCCCTTGCTCCCAAGTGTGATGCGAGGCCACTTTACATCGAGAAATTTTATATTCGCCTCCCTCTGCGACAGAAAGTCTTTGACGTATGCATATGCCCTATGACCCACACCTATCTCTACGAGGCCTGCCAAGATAGCCTTGTGGCTAACGGTGTCAAATGCCTTGGTGAGGTCAAGGCCTAGGATGGCCCTGGTGTCAGTTGAGTCGTGTCGGTCTAGGATATCATGCTTAAGTCTGAGCATGACATCTTGTGTACTGAGCCCCTGCCTGAATCCAACCATTTCATGCGGCCAGAGATCGTTCTCCTCCGTGTACTTGGTCAGTCTCGATTGAACAACGTGCTCCATCAATTTCCCTACACACGAGGTGAGGGAAATTGGCCACATGTTGTTCAAGCCGGGTACTTTTCCTGGCTTTGGAATAAAGACTACGTCCGCCTGTTTCCATGTCTTTGGGAGTTATCCTGTCTCCCATACCTGGTTCTTGTATTTGGTTAGTGCGATGATAGACTCATCGTCTAGATTCCTGAGATCTGTGTTCATTATCTCGTCCGGACCGCGGGCCGATCTCTTTCTTAGGTTATTAATCTCTGCTCTAACCTCTGTCGTTGTGATGGGGGCATCGAGATCTGCGTTGGGAGGTCCCTCGTAGTCCTTAAACACCTCGCTCTCTGCTTTTCCAAGATATGTCTCTTGGAGCTCGCTAATGAGCTCGTCATTTGTGCCAACGAATCCATGCCTCGCTTTCACCTGGTTTGTACTAGCCTGCATTTTTTATTTATTAGGGTCGATGAGATGTCTAAGAAGGCTCCAGGTTTTGGAGAGATTCATATTGGCTTGCATCTCATCGCACTTGCTGTACCAATTCTGCTCGTTGAGCTTAATCGCATATGTTTCGATTTCTTTATTGAGTCTGCCTATTTCCGCCTGATATTCCTGTTCCATCTTTGTGCCTTGAGTCTTTTCTCCAAGTTACTTTCTGCTCCACATGTTCAGCAGTTTGCTGTCTAGCGCTGGGGGTGCGTCCTCATCCTCTATAGTTGTAGTCGCTTGCCCTGTGTGCGTTTTAAGGAGGTGTGTCCACTCGTCGATATTGTAGATATCGTCCGGCAGTGAGGCCTCCTTTCTTATTTCTCTGAATTTATCCCACGCCGTTAATTTCGGCTGTTTGATGAGGCGAGTCTTGACGCCTTTTTCTAGCGCGAGCGAAATAATAAAGTGGTCGCTGCCTAGATTTTGTCCTGTGCTTCTCCACGTTACTGTTCCCGCCATATGGGTTATCGTGAGGTCGGGTGTCGTGTCCCTGGTTATACATACTGACGCATGGGTCAGTATGTAGAGTAAGCCCTAGCGTTTGTATATCCTCCCAAATTCGTCTACCTTTGGGGTCTCTGTAGGTATATTCCCATTTCTCATGAGCCACGTTGAAGTCTCTCATAATGATGAGAGGTCTCCCATCTACGGCTTTGAGTGCTTTGCGGAATAAAGTAATGAATTTAATTTTCTTCTGCCTGGGTGTGCTGTACACATTCAGCAGAAATATGCTATCTCTATCTTTTCTTTCCTGTTATAATCTCAACGAAAAAAGCCCCTGCCTCGCTTGGGCACCGCCGAATGCCTGCAAACACCTCAAGACGAGGCACGATTCGTACGCCTCGTTTCTCGTCTGCGTTGATGAAGCCGTCAATGATGAAGCATTTAATCACCTGTACGATCCGTCTATGTGGTCAATGGGATGCCTGTTTAAGCCGTTCCGTGGGGTGCTACACGACGGCTTGCTTCATGCTTCCGAGAAAACCCCAAAAAGTTCAAAGTGGTGTGTAAACTAGAAATTTTATACCAAAACGTTCGTGGACGTCGCACCAAGGCAAATGAATTTTTCGCCAATGTCATTTCGTCGTCTTTCCCTATTTGTGTGATTTACGAAGCTTGGCTATGCAGTGAAATTTTCTCTTCAGATTTTTTCCCCCACATTACAATGTCTTCCCCAGTGACAGGGACTTCAGTGGAGTTAAACAAAAAGGTGGTGGCGTACTTATGGCAGTCGACAGTTCACTGAGATGTGTAAGGCGCAACGACATAGAAAGGGTTCAGGAATTGATTTGGCTTGAAGTCAGCCTAGCACGCTGTGAAAAATTCTTAATCGGAACTTTCTATGTACCACCGAATATTTCCCCTGTCTTGTTTCATGAGGTAATCTCTCCTATTGAAAATGTCTTATCCTCCCATAGCAAGCACAGAGTAATCCTTCTTGGTGATTTCAACACACCAGGAATTGATTGGAACACATTTACATATTCTCAGTATAATCATTACATAGAGAATAAATTCAGCTGTTGTTGGACTTTCTGTCCTTCTGTTCTCTTCAGCAGCACAACTTGATCGCCAATTCTTGTGGCAACGTTTTAGACCTTTGCCTCTCGAATGCTCAAGTTATAGATGTCTCCCGTTCTGACATTTCCCTTCTCCATCCCGATAAGTTTCACCCCTCACTTAAGATAAGTGCATCTGTGTCAGCCTTGAGGCAGTGCTCCTCCACTGGCATTAATGAATCTTCTCGCTTTGCTCCCTGCCTTTCCCCTTTCTTCTGTCTCTCTCTCTCTCTCGCTTTGCTTTCAAGCGGGGGGATTAGGTTGGCTTGTACGATTTCTTTTCCGCCACCGATTGGTCACTGTTCACAGATAAAACCAATGTCGATGACCAAATAGATCAGTTTACGAAGCTTGTTTTGAGCAGTATGCGCAAATACATTCCTCAGTATAGTCCTAAACACTCTAGATATCCCCACAGGTTCTCATCTGAACTTATCACTGCCCTAAAGTATAAAGATCGCGCGCACCGTAAAACCAGAAGTCCGGTGCTTAATAAGTGGAGAGAAGAATTCCGCTTATTTCGAACTCTCTGCAAACGCCTCTATAAGCGGGATCATGACTCATATATTGCATTCTTAGAGAAGAGCGCCTACGACCGGCCGGCGGAATTTTGGAAGTATATCCGCAATGTGCTCTAGTAATCGCGGAGAGTGTTTTCGCCTGCTCGACTCAAGAGGAGTAGAAGTCCAAGCAGTCGCGGATTGTTTTGCTGCCCATTTTTCTTCCTTATATAAACTTTCAGGTTTCAACGCTGGTGTCAGTCAGCAGCACACAATGGCTCCTACATCTAGTCCTGTGTTGTTTGATGAAAAGCTGATCAGCGAATGCGTTAAGCGCTTGAAACCTTCCCTATCCTGCGGCCCTGATGGCATCCCCTCCGCAATTTTAAAAGCTTACGGCAGTATATTTGCACCAGTTGTGACATCTATATTTAATAACTCTCTGAATACTTCCACTTTCACTCGCATGTTGAAAACTCCTCGTGTTTTTCCTGTATTTAAGTCTGGCTGTAAAACCGATGGCTCAAATTATCGCCCAATTTCTCTTCTTTGTGCCACGTCTAAAATTTTTGAGCTTGCTCTTCACAACATAATGTCTTTTTCTTGGAAGAACGCATTGATCTCGAATCAGCATGGATTCCTCACCACTCCACTATCACAAATCTCACAAGTTTCATGACACAGATCTTCTCGGCGGTACTCCAAAAGGGGGAAAGTTAGCACAATTTATTGTGACCTCAGCAAAGCTTTTCATATGGTCAGCCACTCACTGCTTCTGATCAAGCTTACACACTTTGGTGTGGAATCGCCAACTGTAAATCTCATGCGGAGTTATCTTATCAGTAGATTATGTTGTGTTAACGTCAATGACCAAACGTCTTCTTACGTGGCAACTAGCGGCGTCCCTCAGGGATCAGTAATGGGACCACTTATTTTATTTTAATAATGACGTTCTTTGCGCCATTCGGCATTCTTCATTCCTTCTATGTGGCGATGACATGAAGTTTTTTAATGCAATTCACACTGTTGATGACTTTCGCATCCTGCAGTCTGACCTGCTTTCTTTTTCTAAATGGTGCACAGATATATAATAACCTAACCTTGAATGCTGTTAAGACCAAAGTCATGACTTTCACCCACAAAACAGCAAGCATTTCTTTTTCTTATTCGGTAGATTCTGTACCATTGTGTAGGGTCCGTGAGACCAATGATCTCTGTGTACTTTTTGATACAACCTTACACTTTTCAGCTCACACTAAACCCGTTGCAATGCGGGGTATGCGCACTCTTGGCTCTGTTTGCAGACTATCGAGAGAATTCAATTCTCCTCTTCCGCAAGTTGTACACACGAATCTGTCTTCCCCAACTCGAATACGCGTCGGTCGTCTGGAATGGCATCACTAGATCCAACAGTAACATTATAGATCGGGTCCAGAAAAAGTTTCTAAGCCTACATCATCACCGCTTTGCTAACATGGACGCTGGACCTTGCTGTAGCACTGTCGGGTTATTGTCATTGCTCTTACTTCGCTGCCGACGTAATCGTGCTGACCTTCTGTTTCTTTTCAAACTCCGTTACGGTATCCTCATGTGCCCCGAACTCCTCAGTTGTATAATTTTTCGTATTCCGCGCAAGATCACCAGAGAACATAAGCCTGTCCATGTTCCTGCCTGTCTTCACCAAGTCTTTATAACGCCCACTTTCATGACCTTGATATTCATCACAACTCTGTCTTTGTTCTTTTCCTAGCTTTGGGTTGTTCTGTCATAGTTTCATAGTTTCACATATTGTTCAACTGCCCTTCTCCTCCTTTCTCTTATGTATTCATTTTGCTCCTTATTGTATTTACACTCTTCTTTTCAAGATTGTTACTTTTATTCATTGTTTTAGTTAACTAATATTCCCCTGTCTTTTTTTGTTTGTGTGTTTTTATGTATGCGTGCGCCAGCACTGACCGCATGGTTGTTCCTGGCCCCGATAAATAAATGATTGATTGATTGATTGATTGATTGATTGATTGATTGATTATTTGTTGTTGTTGTTAGCGGACCAAGAGCAGACCACGCATATCCGTCTGATCACGCGAGTTTACACTTCTCTGGAAGTACTTAAAGGCAGATGGTGCAGCTCGGACACAGGCGGCCTGACTGAAATTGAACTCTTGCAATGCATCGACATCGTTAGAATATTCTATTTGCGTGTACAATTTGAAAAAGTAGCGATCGAGCATTCTCCACCTCGGCCGTCTATTACCTTCAGGCGGTCGGCCTTGCCGCTCGACTGGGGAGGCCTCCTTCCTCTTCTTTTCTTTTATTCCCCTCACCCCTTCTCTCTCCAGGGCAGTTGAGGTGTCCTCATAGCGAGAGACCGTTACACCACTGCACTTTTCTCATCAATTTTCTTCCTTTAAATGTCACATACTACTACTACTATAGCGTCTATTACGATGTCATGGAGAAGGTATTCATGCCTCAGGACTTAATGCACGACGACAATAAAAACTCGTGCATTTCTACCCACATTGCCTTTATTTTTCCGTGCACTCTCCGAGTGTACGAAAGCAATCTTGTCTCAATCTGAGAACTGTTGCTTCCATCTGGACAGTGCGTCTCACGCCTCCATGGTTATCGAGAGCTTGGCTTGCATTGAGCGTAGGCCGCCTTAATACCGTTGGCTACTCTCTCCTGAAAAAGAAGAAATACAAAGGGGGGAAATGAGAATGCTTTCGGAGCAGCCGTTTGTCCATATTTTAGTAAAGCCTTCGCTGTAGATGGATTATGCCTCGCTGTAGAAGGCGTCCCGGTTATGCAAGCCTTGCCGATCTGGCAAACGTGCGCTCGTTCATCCACTATCGGTGCAGGCGCTGCCGCAATACCGAACATCGACCCACAAGGCAGTGAAGGCCCTTTTGTGCTTTCTTAGAACGACTGGCTTGTGGTGCTGTCTGCCGCGAGCTTGCGCATCCACCGCGTCTTCTCTCTTTCTCCACATTCCGTTCCCCTGTTTCCCTGCCCCACTGTAGGGTAGCCAGTCAGACGTGCTTGTGGCTAACACCTCTGCCTTCTCACTTTATTTTCTCGCTGTCTTTCTAGCTCGAGATATACATCTTGCCCTAACACTTGTTTGTTCTAACCTGAAGTTTCCGCCACACAAGTATTTTATTGCACTGGCTTTCATATGTCAGGACACTAGTACATTCCCGTTATTATATAGGTTTCCACTTATTATTGTCCCCACAATCGTAACTTTCATGGTCCCGTGATGTTGGAGAGAAAGCCGTCTGTCCACTTCAGAGTGATCCCTGAGGCAATGCTTTCGAAAGAAATGTTCTAAAAAATTGTTGCCCGTATACGCAAAGCAGTTGTACTCTAAATCCGAGCATAAAAACAGGCGCCGGCCAGTGGTGGTATGCATAATGTTTGTGAACGCGAAAGCAATGCTTCAACGGAGAGCATCAAACAAACAAAAACAAAGCAAAACAAAACAAGATTGGATTGCAAGTAGTGACGGACGCGTACTTACCGAGAACACAGTAGTAATCAGGGCACCCTACAAAGGGGAGAAAAAAAAAAAGTACAATTTCAGTCAAAATGCCCGAGTGGGTTTAGAACACGCTATAATTTACTGTTAATCTCTGCGCGGAGATAGACATTTTCTTGATTCCGAACTATGCAACAGATTATATGGAAAAAGGTTCGATTTTGCTGCTTATACGAGTAAGTGCAACGCTAACACTTATTAAGTTAGTTTTCCTGCTCTGCGGACCTATATCCACGTGGTGGATACGTAAGACAAAATATTTAGGAAAGAACCTCAAGAAGATTGGCAGTGGACAAAAGTTAGCTTGTTTAAGTTCAAAAATAACTTCACTTATGAACGAGCGTGTGGACACGGTATGTACGCGAGAGCAGGATATGATATAACATGTGGCCAGCTGCGCACCAGCCTCTTGGTATTGTCACTCCATTTTACTTCTGGTCATATATAAAGGTCATAAATGTACTTGCCAGAATGCGAATAAAACCAAAGCAGAATTCACAGCATAAAAAATAAGGAACCAACTTCACATCAAAACAAAATCACAGAGCTAGTTCGTCACTGTTCATGCAATTCGAACAAACTTTCATGAAAAAAAAATACCAGCCAACTACATGTGCGATAACGTAGTAAATTTCCGTGTTACCTATTTGCGTACACGTGGGACAGGCTAGTCCAGCAACGCCAACAGCCACGTTTTATGGAAGCAAATACATAAAAAATTCTAGGGTTTTACGTGCCAGCACCACGATATGATTAATTTCGGATTAATTTGGATTAATTAACTTCGGATTAATTTTGACCACCTTGGGTTCTTCAACCTGTACCCAATGCACAAGGGTGTTTCTGCATTTAGCTCCAGTTGAAATGAGACCCGTGACCGGGATTTAATCTCGCGACCTCGTGCTTAGCAGCGCAACGCCAAAGCCACTAAGCAACCACGGTGGGTCGCAAATCTAACCGCGTATACAGGGTATTCATTTTTAAGTTTTATGGAATTTTTAGAAATCGCCTGTGGCAGATAGCATAATTCTTATCATTGAGCTGGGTTATTCGATGAGGCGGATGTTAGTAGCGCGAGAAATTGAAACAGATATTCAACTAATCAACAATAATTCACTCGTTAACTTCTAGTTAATTACTTTACGACACATATTGCAATTTACGAATTGTAGCCGATGAGCTTGTAAGGCGTATCCACTTGGAATTAATTTCCAGAATGACACCAGTTTGGTGTCATTCTGGATGGTGCGCCATCAAACTCTCCGTAAAAATGCACTGTTGTTCCACTTACTTTTTTTTTACCAAAATGGTGTTTTATACATTGAAGCGCAACAGTAACTGGAACGCCCATGTATTTCGTTCCAGACTTTGAGAAATAATATCTCGAAACTGGTGTCATCCTGGAAATGCATTCCAAGTGGATGCGTCTTGCAAACTGACCGGCTACAATTCGTAAATTGCTATATTTGTCGTAAAGCAATTACCTAGGAATTTGATTAGTGAATTTTTGTTACTTAGTTGGATATGTGTTTCGATTTCTCGTGCTACTAATGTGCGCCTCTTCGAATGATCCAGCTCAATGATAAGAATTATGCTACCTGCCACAGGCGATTTTAAAAAATTTCGTAAGCTTAATTTTGAACACCCGGTATAACAGGCAGCAAACAGACAAACGTGACATCCAGTAAACCAGAGTTTCGAGAATCTGCACTCACAAAGTCCACGTCAGTCTGGCATTTCGCTTTAATAATCTCCGCGACGTTGTCTCCTTTCTCGCCGAGGATCTCCAACGCTTTTGGTTTCACCTGCATTGAGAGTCATGTTGTAGAAAACTATGGAGCAGCATCAATAGAGGAGAAAAGTACTTTTTTATTAGTGGGACGCCTTTAGGTGATTAATTGGTTCATACATTCAATAATTACTTGACTCATTTATTCACTGAGCAGGTGAGTAAGTGACAGTTGTACCTGAGGGGGTGCTTGCTCTGCCATGCAGCTCAGAACTCCCTTGATTTCATCGTTGGACAAAGCTAGAAAACAAAAGCAACAACTATGTTAACCTTCTATATGGTGCCCCAGCTAACATTAGCCAAACTGCTCAAAAAAAAAAGAAAAAAAATTTAGAAAACTTGGTACAAGGTATGATTTTAAGACCTACAGGGTTAGCTCGTCAGTCCTCTGACGAAAGAACACCTTTAGATCTTGGTATTGCATCTTGCACGGTGATTCTTTTTTCTTTTTTTTTTCTTGGAACATCTTAGCTAACTGGTACACACGGTATATCGTTGAGTATGGGTATTGCATTTCTCTATGGCGGCTTATTCATGCGACCAAGTTTGCGACGACCACAGCATACTGAAAAACCCCAAGAGCGCAGCCTTAAAGTAAGAAAACGCGCAAGAAAGGTGACGATTATTGTTAGAAGACAAGATGAGTTTCAAAGAAGCGATGTGCTCGTTCAATGGGATGAAAAAACACCCGTCGAACTATAGCCGGTTAATTAGCGTTACTGTTCGCAAATGAGTTCAGAGAAAATTACGTTTTGATACTCAGCTTTCTTGTAAATCAAACCGAAGCTCTCCCGCCTAATTTAAAAGATACAAAAGTGTATACCAACAACCTACAAAACCTTATTTCACTTCCATTGTTTGGGCCCCTGACTTATCCCACAACCTCTAGAGAACACATTAACTTTTGCGATAAATAGCACGATGCTGTAGCAACTTTGAGTCGGTATAATTTAGTACACGCAAACAAGGTGTGCCAAACGAATTTAAGCGCGGTTAAATGGAAACTTCGCCACTCCAATCTATAGGCTAGCCTGGAACTATACTCGCGCACAAGAATATGCGCACAACTGGTTTTATTGTAGAAGTAGGCAGCATAGCCTTTATCTCATTTTAAATTCGTAATTTTCTGTATTATTTCACGCAGTTGGCGGGTAGAAATTGAAACAAGAGGGAGTATACAATGGGAGCAATTTCGTCAGCTTTATTCGTACTTAAAGTAAATAAGAGTCTTGCCAAGCGACTTCTACCTGTATAGGGAGTTGCGGCCGTTCCACAAGGTCTGCAGCAAGCTTTTTAGAAATGCATGGACGTTTCTTAGGTGTGGTCACTTCATATATGGGCACGAAGGAAAAACGCATCAATTTTTAAATGTTGTTCATACATAGTTTTTTTTTTTTTCGTAAAGTAGGCAATGAAAAACTTGACAGTCAAAGCGCGCGTGCATTTTATAAGCTGCAACATTTGACGGCAGTGCTGAGCACCCTTTTGCTAACCCATATTCTCATAATGAAAAGTAGCGCAATAAGCGAGAAAAAAAAAAGGAGGGCGAAAGGAATAGTGCTCGTTACTCTAGCCCTGCTTTTTTGCTCACTTTTTTTCCGCAATGCTTTATCATGCCAACATGCAGACTATAGACCAGCAAATCATCCTGCCCGTAATCTCATCTAAAAAGGCAGCCAAACTGAAACGTAATTTCTATGAATTCGGAAGGCGACGTCTTACAGACTTCGACAGCGTTTTCCCGACCCCCCCCCCCCCCCCCTTCTTTTTTTGCTTGCTAGGGACCTGCCATGGTGGTTCAGTAGACTGAGCGTTTTATTCCTGAGAACTAGGTCGCGGGTGCCATTCCAGGCCGCGGCGGCCGCTTTTCGGTAGACGCGTACTGCAATAATGCTCGCGCACCCTGTTTTGGGTACAAGTTAAAGGACCACAGGTGGCCAAAATTCATCCGCATAACCCTGCACTATGGCATCTCCTATAACCCACGCTCAGGTGACGATTTCTTTACATCATGTTCTCGGATCTGTAAGCGGTTTATATGTATTTTTTTATTCGTAGACGGCGCAGCGCTTCGACAATTCCACGCTATGGGAGCGTGCTGCGCGAGTATCGTAACATTTCTAGCTGGTTGCTGGCCATTAGATCAACTTCTCAGTGTAACAGAAAATACTGTACAGCAATGTGTCGGCACACATGAGCGCTGTACGTCCGGCAGTATTTTTAATGTTACGTACAGTCTTTCATACACCGAGAAAATGTTTTCCTTATTTTTGGCAAAGCTTATTGTTTAGGTCTTCGCTGCATTAAGCTTGTACGTGATAACAAACATTTGTTGCAAGTATCGCTGGTTGGTGCCTATTTCTCGGTGTCCTGCGTGCACCATGTTGGCCTTTATCAGTTGGTCAAGTGGTGTAAGAGCGTGACTAATAAACAACATACGCCAGCGCAGTACAAGCTAAATGTACCAACGTTACTAACAAAAGAACGACACTCGATAAAAACTACGCTCAGTAACAGCGTGGCCACAAAATATGCGGCAAGAACAATGACAATAACGCTGAATTCCAATGTCACTGACAAAATGGCCGACAGACGTCAGGCATTGGTCAGGCAGCTCGTACGACAAATTTGGTCGTATGCTTGAGTGGCTCAAAAGAATAGGCTTTGATATGGCATTGTTTAGCTGAGCGCGGAGGAGTGGCTGGCATCATCCATCATTTCAGCCTCTCCTACACGCACATCTATCATTATCAATATATAGAAAACGCTTCTGCCAATATTAATATCGGACGTAACATTGGCAGGGCGACCAGCCGAAGACAGACGATGCCTATGTATGAATTGTTCCCGAATTCGGGCCCGAATTCACCGAGATTCCTTATTAGCTAACCATCTCAGAAATTCACATTCACGCGAGGTCGAAAAATGTAGACAGACCATTGAGAGATTCCTTGTTCATAAAAAATAATCTGCACTGACAAGCCCCCATCACTTAACGTTTGGCAGCTGTCTTCATATCTTATCTTCTACTTTCCTCATCGTTTCTACCATTCTCCTAATGGAGAGCAGCCAACCGGACAGTTACCCTGGTTAACCTCTCTGCCTTTCGTCTCTTAATTTCTTCTCTCTCTCTCTCTCCGATCTCACGACTGGCTCGTGACCTCTTACACGAACTGTTTTAGCGTGCAAACTTTGTCAATTCGGCTCTAAATCTTGCTTTCGCAACCTAGATTTAGGTCTCAAACTGCAAGTGCACTAACACAGACAGAGTGCAGGCCGTTAGACTAAATAATAATAATAATAATAATAATAATAATAATAATAATAATAATAATAATAATAATAATAATAATAATAATAATAATCTTACCACACAGCTCCTTGCCACCGGCAGCCTCAGCGAGAAAGGCTCCGGCGAGGGCGAGACTGCAGACTAGGAGCACCTTCATTTCGGATGGGTTAAGGTTCTTTCTGCGAGAAAGCAACGACGACACAGAAGGCGCAAGGAAATGGCGCGGATGTTCAGTCAGAGTACCTGAACAGCGAGTTTGATGGAAATAGCACTACGGGCGCAAATATATATAGGGGTGCGCTCTCTTCACGGTGTCCTTGATCGCGACGACCAAGCTAAGTTTGAATCTTGTGATGACTCCCTCTCCATCTCGGGACGCTCACGTGCGTGGCGAGTATTTCTTCCTGACACATACGCATATGCAAATAATAAAAGAAACAATGGTAGGATAAGTTACGCAACACGGAAGGCTGCTGTCTGCGAGAGGATGATTGCATGGGTCGTAGGAAATCATGGCACTACGACGATGCATTGCACATTTTGATCGATTCTTGCTCCATGGCTATTTCAATTTTTTTCTTGCACACGTTTGCATGCCTGTGTGTGCGTGTGTGTATGTGTGTGTGCGTGCGCGCACGCACATGTGTGCATGTATGTGTACGTGAGTACATGCCCGCTAGCGTTTGGGTGCATGTGTATGTTGATGTGTGCGTGCGTGTATGACTACATATGTGCAAATGCGTCTCTGTGTGCGTGTGCGTCCACGTGTGTGAATATCTGTGCGCGCATGTGTACTATATACATGTGTGCATGTGTGCGTGCTTGTGTGTGAGTGGAGGTGCAAACGTATGCGTATTTGTACGTATACGTGTACACACGCGTGAGTCAGTGTATGTGTGCATTAGTATATGCGCGAAGGCGTGTGTGTGCGTGTGTTCGTATGTGTACGTGTGTGTATGCATATACGTGCGTGCGCATGTGCATGTTTCTGTGCGCGTGTATGAATATGTGTATATGTGTGTGTGCTTGTGTGTGCACGTGTATGTGTGTGTAAGCGCTTGTTATGCGTGTGTGCATGTGTGTGTGTGTGCTTGTATGTGCGTGCGCGCGTCCGCTTGCGCATGTGTGTATGCGCTTGTGGTGTGTGTGTGTCTGTACGTGTGCGTGTGTGTGTGTGTGGGGGGGGGGGGGGGGGTGTTGGCGGTGTTGTCTGCGTGCCGACCGAATCGAGGATTCCACTCAAAGTGGCATACGGGATACGCACTTTCCAGCAATACCTTAGGACCGCCCTGATTTTTTCGCATGCTTTCTAACCACATCTCAGTAACTACGTCATTGGAGCAGAAGTCATCAAACTTTTTGTTCGTAAGTGCAATTGGCCATAGGCCGGCCCCATTCACTAATAATATGCCCGTCATCACTTTTAGGCTGGCACGTGATCTTACGAACAGGTAAGTAAGCACTTTTTCATGCATTCGTGCCCTGTTGTTTAGTCCGTGCTTACAACATTCAGAATTTACTTGTTTTACGCTCGTAACATCGTCACACAGCACCACGGACCTACATGCATGATCAATTCCTCAATATGACATATTGATGGAACTGCTGATACCTTGTCGATGGTATTGTTACAAGCTTCGAGTGAAAAAATTTTTTCTTGTTCCATCGCTATCACGCTGCGCGACAAGTGTAATACTCGGGGCAGCACGGCGCAAAGCAGAACTACGTCTGCCTACTTTCGCGATAACACCACCGAAGCGTGCCCGAATATTCACATACTGGGTGCTCTAAAGAAATCTGTAGGGTAGTGTCATTCATGTTTCCACCAACACGCAAATCCTACATGCTTAATTAGTAGAAGTGTGCTAATGGTAGTTTTTGAGACCGATTCAAATACGAATCGAAAGAGGTAAGAGCGAACCGAATCGGATATAACATATTTGTTGATTAGCTTGTAAATTATGCACAGCCTTTGCAGCATTAACATCAAACAATTTTCACATTCTAGTACTCACAACATTAGAAAGTTTCCGTTATTACACTGCGCATTATAAGGCCTGCTTTATTAAAAGCACAAAGGGAGCATTAGGAACAACTAAGCAGTTTGGAAACTCAGGGCTCTTCGGAGCATACGAGGTCATGCATTATCATTTAACGTTTATAAAGGCAGCTTTGTGGGCCATTTAATATCTGTCAGAAATGCGTGCCGGATGCGGCAGTGCCAGACCCAAAAGCTATTTTAACAGCGAATTCAGCTGTTTTAGCCAGCCGTAATTTGTGGGGCGTGCCAAGAAACTGCCGCGCCGTAGCCATGGCAACCCGGAGAAGAAAGAGGAGACCGCGTGCATGCGCACGCCGTCTCTTCCTTGCTAGCTCCCTGCCTTCCCAACCCCCGCCTCTCTTATCTCGATTGCATCGTATTGACAACTACTGCATCAATAAATAATACCAAACTATATCCACTGATGAATGCCGTGTCTAAACAACATTTTCGTACTTTGCCGGGAAAGTATACATGGTTGCCTGAGCGACGCAGCGGGCTCTAGTATGTAATGTACACTGTGGATCGGATAAAAGATGTCACATTTCTGCTTCAATTTCATGTTTCATCGTGTACAGTCAATGACTTGAAGTATTCAAAAAATATTCGTAATTTTGAATAGTGACTATTTGATTAGATGGTCAAAACGAGTAGTGACTACTCGCTTCGAAGACCGAATGGAATAGGAGAATATTCATATCGTTATTCGTAAGGTTCGACTATTCGCACACCCCAATAATAATTAGCAACGAATAAAACTTTCTTCGCGGTCATTTATTGCTTTTTCTTATGCAACATCGCCGATGCAAAGGTTCGCGTTCTCTCGCACAACCGTGTTTCGGGGCACGTTCGTCGCCGAACGCCAACTATTATAGCTCTTTGAGACGCACGTGCTGTCGTGCAAGAGTGCTGGGGCGCCTGAAGGTTTACATGCTGAGGTGGAGCACCCAGGAAGGACAGCCCTCCTCTTCTCCCGCCACCCTCTTCCCCTGAGGCCGCTGCGGGGTAGCGCTCCGGCGGCGAGACAAGGTTCTTCTCGGCACCCTGCTCAACTTTGTTAACGACTGCCACCTCACCGAGCGACTCTAGCTCCGGTCTTTCGAGCGCGTCCATCATGCCGCTTCTGCAGCTTTGAAGCACTCCCCCCAACTATTTAACTCCGCTTCGCCAGTGCAGTGTGGTTTAGGTGTTATAGACAGAGATGTTCTAGACAGTAACCTGTCTGTGAGACAGCTTACTTCCCGGCACATTACCCCCTTTTCTTACCCCCCACTCCAAGAATATCCTCCCCCTATCTAGTGGTGGGAGAGGAGAGTGGCCGTCACTGTCAACGCCGACGCTGCTGGAAACAACACACATATTATGAACACACTTGAAAGTGCCCACAAGAACGCTCGTTCAAGTAAGTATAGTTACGGTTCCTGGCTCAGCCCAATACCCAAACAAAAAATTCACAGCACTTCTTGGAAGGGCTGCACTTCGAGCAAGGGAAGCGTGCAGTCATTTTTTTCGAGTTCCCCTCCAAATTTTTTCTACGGGTGGCGCGGCCTGATATATTTACAAAACGTGACAGCTACAATTACTTGCCATACTTTCGTTCTCAATTCCAGACCACGCACAGTGGAGTTTTGATGCACATTGTCCACCTTGGCCTTGTCCTCCATTGCAGATAAATTCCGAGATTGCCCGACTGGAAAGAAATGCTATCTGCACCTTTTTTTTTACTAAAATGCTAACTCTGTCAGAAACATGATTATCACAATGGAAGTATACAAATATATACTGATGGTTCAACAACTTCCTCAGGATCAACGTATGCATTTGTAATTTGATCACACAGAATACGTCAAAGTTGTCATCTTTCACATGGAGCATCATCAATGATAGAAGAGCTTCATGCAATACTATTGGCCACTGAATTTATTCAAGTACAGAAGAAACCTGCTGTATCGTCTATTCTCAAAGACTCAAAGTCAGTTCTTCAATGCTTGGGGCGCTTTTGCCTGCATGATCCAAGCGACAACATCTTGCCATCTGATTCAGATCGCAGTGTCTATAAATAAATAAAAAAATAAACATAATTTATCAGATTTTCTTGAAAATAGCTACAGCTGCGTCGTCAGGCCATCAAACAAAGTTACAATGTCTCCTGGACATTGTAACTTTGTAATTGTAATGTAACTTGTAACTGTAACGCACCCTGCGCGGCCCTGCACATAAAGGTAATTTAGAAATCTTGCACAGGGCTGTATCAATTGCACTGGCATCTGTGATCACTGTCGAGCATCGGTTCGCTGCTTGGACCGCGCTACTCAAGCGCCACGCTTCTGCTTTGACATTTGGTTACGAGCACGCTGCGCTGCACCAGGTTCAATAAATTTTGGATGATTGAGCTGCTGAGTTGCGTCGGAAGCGTATGGACTAACCACAGCATAACTACCAACCACTGACACGCGTTGGCGGGCCGCCGGCACCTGGTTCTAAGCATTGCCCGACAGCAATGTAGGCGCCTGCTTTCGCTAAATGAGGCAACCCTCAACCGCGAAACGTTATAGTGATCAGATTCAATCGACGACTACAGTCACATATGTCCAACAATAACAATGAAAAATACGACTGATTATCACGCCAGGTCCCGACGAAGCAGACGCGGCTGTCACCGCTACCGACGACGAAACGCCACATCCACTGGCCGGGCTTGCTGTTGCCATGGCACACCACACTGAGCGTTAACGCGAGCACGTGATACATGTAACAAGTCAAGCGGCACAAGAAAAGCGAAGTGGAAGAAAACAATCGAAATAATGCTCGGCGAAGATCAAACAACGGAAGTGCGGCCGGCCTGCTGCTCTCGCAAGGCTCACAGTCCAAAATGGCGGCATAACATGTTCTGACGTTAGACGTCGCCCGTGTCGGGCAATGGCGCCACTGAAACGTCGGTTTCTGAAAAGGTTTACATATATATATATATATATATATATATATATATATATACAAAAAAGAATTATAAACTCGAGAAAATGTCACTTGCTGACTTCTTTCTTTGGTACAGAGTAGTAGTGTGAAGTTGTAATTCTTGTTGTACACTGGGAAGGAAAAAAAGGAGGGGGGGGGCACTGAAGCTGATTCAAGTTGTAGTAAGAATACAAAATACACAAGAATCTTCCCGTGTAAATGTTTTTGCTGCTCAAACGGCTTGGAACGTAGATGTCCTGTACTTTGTAATAGCTTGTAGGCAAAGACGTATTATTGCTAGTCACTCGCTTACTCTGTGGGCGGTCACGTTCAGCTCCGAACATTCGTGTAGTATCGGTGTAGTCGCCGTCGCCCAGGCTTAGGCGCATTGATTCAATTGTACACCCATTCCCTCATTCCTCATACGTTGACGATAGAGTGGGCATAATTGACCCGCCGTGGTTGCTCAGTGGCTATGGTGTTGGGCTGCTGAGCACGAGGTCGCGGGATCGAATCCCGGCCACGGCGGCCGCATTTCGATGGGGGCGAAATGCGAAAACACCCGTGTACTTAGATTTAGGTGCACGTTAAAGAACCCCAGGTGGTCCAAATTTCTGGAGTCCCCCACTACGGCGTACCTTATAATCAGAACTGGTTTTGGCACGTAAAACGCCATAATTTAATTTAATTTTTAGTGGGCATAATTCTTGGGGTGAACGTGTGTAGACAACGTGCGAAAAACTTAATATGCCAAGTAGCGGCGCTACTTCATTTGCCACTGTGTAACGAGGGGTATACTCACTCTTGCCGATGTTTTGGGGTTTCTTTGAAAGTTAGCAATAGAACGTTGGTGAATGAGTGATTTTTTTATCGTCTCTCTAGAGAGAGAAAAGACGTGCATCGCGAAGAGTCAGCAACACAGACAGGTCTTATGTAGCAGTGGTCCGCAGACTTGGTCACACAGATTCATTCCATTCCTTAATATGCCAGTCACTGTTTTTGCAGCCAACTACTGCACACGTCTTCCCTCTACCGTTCCACATTTTGCAGCATGAATGGAACACATTCCGTTAGCGAACACCTAGGGTGGAATCAGGGGTGCGATATTTTACGCGTTCCAAAATGGAACGGAGGCGGTCCGTCACATCGAGCCGCACACGATTGGTCAATTTGATCGTCACGGTTCAAATTGACCAATCCTGTGCGGCTCACGGTTCAAATTGACCAATCATGTGCGGCTCGATGGAACCGACCGCCTCCGTTCCATCTTGGAACGCGTACAAGATCGCGCCCCAGATAACGGTTCGGAATGCGAACCGTTCGCTTGCCCTCACGTGATTGGTCAGAATTCTGGCTGCGTCAGTGGACGTCAGAGACAGCGGGGCGGTACCGCAAATTTTGAACACGTCACGCATCTGTGAATAATTTTCAAAGCGATCCGCAAACCCGTCATCGGCCAAGAGCGGAACCGGCGAAGAGGTAGTCCGCTTTGGGTGCCGTTGCTATGGTTTGGCTGTTGGCTTGCTACCATGACCACGTGCGCGAGCGTTGGTTGCCTCGGAGCCTAGGAAGTGCCTTTTTTTTAGGAAGTGCATTTGTCGTCTGCTTACCGTTGATCTCCCGGTGTGGCCGATGGATGGAGGTTGCTGGAAGTATGTGTTCGAAGATATGACGGATAATTATTTGCGGCGTCACTGTTGGCTTTCCGAGTAGACCTTTTGCTGGCTGTGCTACGAACTGAAGTAGACTCGCGTGCCAGTGGCACACGAGTCTTCCACGGAGTGGAAGGAATTGCGCACTACGGTTCCGCGCCATCTGCCTGCAGCTTCCAGTGGTCTGTCGCAAGCGAAGCCTTCATTGGAATGGACCAGATCTCGGTCGCCGACACTGTTCACGAAGTTAATTGCTCTCACAATTACTGTTGTTGACCGGCAGAAGGGCTTGGTCAGCTTTCATGTGACCCCGGCTGCCAAAGCCAAAGAGACATTTGCATAGCGAAATCAAAATCCTTGTGCTATCGCCAGCGTTCATAGCATGCAGATCGCCATTCAGCAGCCAGAAGGGTTCAACCCAGGCTTCTCCAGCGCTTCCTTTACTCACCGTGGTTGCTCAGTGGCTATGGTGTTGGGCTGCTGAGCACGAGGTCGCGGGATCGAACCCCGGCCACGGCGGCCGCATTTCGATGGGGGCGAAATGCGAAAACACCCGTGTACTTAGATTTAGGTGCACGTTAACGAACCCCAGGTGGTCAAAATTTCTGGAGTACCCTACTATGGCATGCCTCATAATCAGACCGTGGTATTGGCACGTAAAACCACATAATTTAATTTTCTAGCGCTTCCTTTGCTCGGCTGATAAGACTGCAGAGTCATGACGGGAATGTATACCGATCTGTGATTTGGCTGCCCTTTTTTGCTCTAGTTCGTGAGTGCCGCACTTTCGTTCTTAATTTCACAGTGCAGCGCACACCGTTAGCACAGCGCTCTTCGATTTCTCTTCACGCAGGCAAAGCAGGACCCGTATTTTGTAATGTTGGATTTCAATTTTCACTGTTTTATCACGCGACGCGTATTGAGGCAGATCACATCGATAACGGCAGCGCGGCGGCGTTCTGACGGACTGCACCGATAGCGCACGAACGGTCGAAGTCGAATGTTTCGTGACGGTCCACAAGAGTAAGCGAGTTACTAGCCATAATACATCTTTGCAACAAGGCATTACAATGTGCACAACAGCTGCGTTTCAAGCCTTGTGCGCAGCAGGAACAAATCTATCGGAACTGTGCACATCCGCCAGCGATTAGGTAGAAAATAATCACATAGTGACCACACCGAGGAACTTTACATAGTCAGAAACGTGACAAGCCGCTGCTTCAAATTATCTGCGAAATAAAGACCCAAAAGCAAAACAAACTAATCCTGATTCATGATCGGAAAGTTTCGATAGTTTCCAATACATATTTAGCCCCGCTTTTATAGAGCAAGCACCATATATGCTGCTCGCGCCGTTTGGACGTAGCTTAATCAGCTCCGAAAGCGCTTTCGCATCTTCTCTGATACTGCGGCCAAAGCTTCGTGTCGTCCACCCAGTCACCGTCTACTATATCTCCCGAAACGGAGGTTTGCTAAGCCGCACCGGCGTCATACACATCCATTGTAAGCACGGAGGCAACGAAGGCAGTTGAGGCAAGCAATGGACGCGTCACAACGTGTTCAAACATGGCAGCGCCCAAGGGATCGCCGCGAAAAGGGTCAATAGCTATGCAACCACGAACAATCAAGCCTATACCTGTAGAACTAAAGCTCTGACAGCTGCAGGGGTAATTATGCGAAAGTTTATCTTGAACAACAATACACAGTTTCCACTGCCGGTTGATAATGTAGTTGCAAGTTGCAGATATAAACTTTGAAATTTGTTAAACCGTGTCTCAAGCATTTCTTCACAAGCTTGTTGTGAAACATCGGCACCCGTAAGGTTGGTATGAACAGGCGTCGTTCCGCCATGATGGGTAAACTGTATAGTCAAAGGCGGCCAGACAGGTCTGTCTTTTTTCAATCACTCACTGTAGAAAGTGAGAAAATCGGAGAAACATCATGTCATATTCCTACAGCCCTTCAGCAAGTAAAACTTTTGCCCGCAAAGAAAATCACAATGCAGTTTTTTATTAAAAGTATGTCAGTAAATTTTGCCGCCAATAAGAGACACCGGCCAGTTTTGCAACTCGACTGTTTAGTTATCTTCGGAACTTCTTTTTATTGATTTGTTTCTGAGGAAAGTTTATTTTTTATATCACCTGCATTACGCTGGCAAAGTGATAACGTTTTCCGCAAGTGCGCCCAGCGTACCTTGAAAAACGATTGCAAGCCGGAGTGAAACTTTCGTTTCCCATGGAAATCGCATTCGCCGCACCAAAGATTACGCAACGAGCGTATCACCTAGCCCGGCTGCATAGCGTTTTCTTTTATTGCCCGCGCTACTGTCTGTTTTGCAGATGAGGTTGCGTCGAAAAGTGCAAGAGGGCCGAGTCTGAGACACACACAAGGCAATTCTTGCCCCTTCGTATGCCTACGGCCCCCTTATTTCATTTTATTTCTGTCATTTTGGTCCGTGTTGTATAACGCAACAAGCGATAACTTTTAACTGAGATGATCAACGAACAAGTAAGACAAATGATTTCAACAGGTGGCAACGAATATTGCAAGCTTGATGGTGGTGATAAAGACTGCTATATTCGACACTGTGGAGACATTTTGGCACAGGACAGGAACCGGCTGTGATTTCGCTCACTTTTACTTGCTGGACACGCCGATCCTACAGGTCTCTTTTCTTAAGCAAGCTGTTAAGAGGGAACGTCCTTCACAACGAGGGAAAATTCCGACAGACTTGCATCGGCCGAGTCTGGCAGCGATCGTCAAGCACGTCTCCACATGTGGAAGAGCAGTCACGACGACGAAAAATATAAAAGCTGTACTTCTTACGCTTAACTAATTGGATATTGTAAATAGTGAGGCCTTTCGCCTCTTGTGTTCGCTGATCTGCTGATGCAGTTTATGAGCAAGAGCCTTAAACAAAGCGTATGCCAAGCTGTCGTCATTCACGCCCGAAATAATTTGAAGTATCAACGTAACGAACGGCCGTTATTTCGAACTTGATCGAGACAGTTGCGCTCAAAACTGTAATATTCTCCACTGGCTCCATCAGCAATGAAAAAAAGAGGGTGAGTGGAAATGGTCGTAATACTGCACTGAACTCGCACCTGCCTGGCCAGCTACGCAATTTCTTAGACAATTTATCTGGGCATATCTGTAGATAAGTAATTTGAGCCAAACTCCCTCTGGTCGTGATAAGGTTGTTGCCTGAACCTTCAAGAGCATAAGAACCACTTAAGTTATCGGTATTAGTTAGCCTTCTGACTGAAAATGTAATTTGGGTTACCAGTTTGCGTGTGGAGGTGGTCGGCGCACTCGACGGGCTTTGGAAAAAGTGTGGCAGCTGATAAGTTCTACTATAAATAACAATGAAGTTCATTGTTTTCTATTTGTTGAAGCTTCAAACGGATTCAGTTTTGTGAATCGTTTGAATTGTGAAGGACATGAGTCACTGAATTTTGTGAAGTACATGAGTTACTATTGTTGGTTTTGAGGTGATTTACTGTCACTAGGCTTGTGGCCATGCTATCCTTCGGCAGTGCACTTATAACTTCGCGCGTCGATATATCGTCGTTGCCAATGCCGACGATTAGATTGAAGACTCTTCTCCATGAGCAACTTGCACATGTTTCCATTTTAAAAGATCGAAAACATACTGACTCCAAATTCAGCTGCGTGCATCTTAGTGAACTTCAGAGAACATTTGAGAGTACATGGGACATTTTGTACTGCTCATTTATACGTTTGCTCTTGCACAGTGCTTCCACCCTTCCAAGAAGCTTCTTACGCGACACATTTCAACGCAGACCAACCAACCACCCAGATGGTGTCACAGAAATTAAATTTTCAGTTCTTGCGTGCCAAAATCACGATCTGATTATGAGGCACGCCATAGTGGGGGACTCCGGATTAATGTTGACCATTAACGTGCATCCAATGCAAGGTACATGAATGTTTTATTGCGATAGCAATTACATGGACACTTCAACCGCATTTCTGCCGTCGCCGTCGTCGTCGCCGTCGCCGTCGCCGTCGCCGTGAGGTTGCGTATAGATAAAATCTTTGCCGCGCGCCGTATGCCCCAGAGGCAGCGTGCGGGGACGCGCGCTATCACGGAGAGCGAACGCACTCAATCTCCCACGCGCAAGCAAGGAAGCGGAAAGCCAGCGCCGGAGGGAGCAGGGGGGGGGGGGGGGGGGGCACTTCTCTGCCAACAACCGCGCTCGTCGCTCGTCCGCACAGTCTCTTATCTCTCCCACGCGCAAGCAAGGATGCGGGAAGCCAGCGCCGGAAGGAGCGGGGGGGGGGGGGGGGGGGGGCGCACTTCTACGCTGCCAACAACCGCGCTCGTCGTTCGTTCGACCGCACCGTCTCTTATCTCCACACGGCTCTGACCTTTATGCGCCGTGCATTCGCCGCTCAGTTTCCGTTGAAGCGATAGACCGCACGTACCTTCGCCCGCTGCTGCGGCGTATATATGCGCTTGCTGCCAGCGTTTTGACAGTCATTGTCTGCAGTCATTCAGTGTGATCTATTCATGTTTGTTTGTGCGCGCTCACACCACGCTTGTTCAATCAGTTAGTAATAGTCGGGCCACATTTTCCAACGCACGCTACACATGCAATGCTGCCCGGGTCGGCAGTGCAGCGCTACAGGTGTGTCCCTTCGCACGCGCTGCCCACGGGAAGCACTTCTCATCAACACCACCGTTTCACACGCGCCTTCTCGTGGTCATCGAGTCTCTCTTCATGTCGGTCTACTTGCGCCGCAGCACACCTGCTTACTTAATCAGCTCATGTTTACTACAATTAATATTGCTACCAAAGCCGCTCACCTTACTTCGTATGACATTGCTGTGTTGCTATCGCATTCATCGCTTCGCCCTTAGGGCGAAACTGTGACATTTTTTTTTTTTGCGTTGTGCCCCGTTGGAATGCGGCTGCCGCGATCAAATCCGCGACCTCGAGCTCAGAAGCACAACGCCATAATCACTTAACTACCACGGCGGGCGTGTTGCAACAATCGAAGTGTTTAAAGAGCAGCCGCGCTGACTCGGCGCATGGCTACGGCGCTGCATGGCTGAGAACGAGACGCGGTTTCGATCCCGGCCAAGGAGACCGCATTTTCATGGCAGCTAAATGCAAAAACTATCGCGTACTTATATTTAGCAGCAAGCTAAACAACCCCAGGTGGAAAAGTTAATTCGGCGTCCTGCACTACAGCGCTCTCATAACCTACTCCGTAGTTTCGGGACGTTAAACTCTAGAATTTTAACGCCAGGTAATATTGGGATTAACAATGACCTTTCTTCGTACGTCGGGCCCGCTGGCTAGTGGGGTCTAATTCCGACCGATGAAGTTGAGCCAGTGAGCGCAACAGTGCTCTGCGTAATCAAAGAATAAATCAGCACATAAAACATTTTCATATAATGTCGGCTCACAGCTATCTCAAAAGCCCAATACGTCTTAATTTATCAGCGCATGATATGAAGCCCTTTTTGAGTTTCTCCAATTTCGGCTCCCATTCTTGGAAACCGAGTATCGGTGCCATAGGTTGCTCATGTTAATGTAGCACGGAATCTCTGTTCTGCATAATAATACAATGAATTGCAGCATAAAACCTGTAAATACAATGTAATTTTATAAGTATATGTCTAAAGCACACAGACCTTCTGTGCGTAGAGTAGTGCATTATCTTCAACAATCAATTATTTTGAGTGTTCATAAATATAAATAAATAAATTATTTTGAGTGTTCATAAATGCCCGCCGCGGTGGCTTTGTCAGCTAAGGCGTTGCGCTGCTGAGCACGAGATCGCGGGATCGAATCCTGGCCGCGGCGGCCGCATTTCGATGGAGGCGAAATGAAAAAACGCCCAAGTGCTTGCGTTGTAGTGCACGTTAAAGAACCCCAGGTGGTCAAAATTAATCCGGAGCCCTCCACTACGGCGTGCCTCATAATCAGAACTGGTTTTGGCACGTAAAACCCCAGAAAGAAGAAGAAGAGTATTCATAAATTTATTGTATTAGGACTACCCCCTTCTTGGGACATTGGCTATATACCACTGGGCTTTTTCCTGTGTTTATATGGCCATTCTTGGTCAATACTCCAGAATGGGTGCGTGTCACTGTGGCACAAGGGGTATAGAATGCTTAATGGAACGCTAAGGGTAAAAATTCAGCCAACGTAAACTTTTTAAAAATTCCCTGTAGAAACTTCGTACGTTTGTTTTTTTCGCCAAGAACGACTTAGTTCCAGAGAAAATCGCGGCCGCAATTCAAATGATTTGCGAGGAGTGAGACAGCGTGACGAAGCTTATGTCATCATCACCATTTGCTGCCGTTGGCGAGCAAGCCGGCGCCCGAGAAACAGTGGTTTGTTTTTTCCATTTTTTCTTCTTTTGTTTTGCCTAAAACGCGAAACAGCGATCGACCGGAAACCGAGCACTTACCGCGCGGGTAACTGTGTTATCAAGGCCCAAGACAAATCTCGAGCCTATGTCGTAAACATGACCTGCCGATCATCTTGAAAGGCTCGTCAATAAATTAAGGACCGTCGTCGCCATGAACCTTGTTCATTTCCCCGATAACTATACAAAGACTCGGGATGATGGGCTCCTTTTTCAGCTATTTCAACTCACGACATAACACGGATCTTGTGCTACTTGCAGTCAGCATACGCTTCGCGAGCCAGCAGAACAAGCCCAGCATAGGTGATACGGAAGCTAAAAAAACGTTAGAGCGCGGGCCATGCAGGGCAGAGCTAAAACGAAACCTTTCGAACACCCACAACGTTGTCAAGGGTAAGGTCTGTGAGTTTCTGTTTTTGAGGAAAGAATAAAAGAATAAAAGGGTACAAATAACATTTTCTTTCATCTTAAAGGCAATGTAATAACCTATTTATTAGCAGTGGTTGATACTGGTAACAAAATTATAATGAGGCAGTTTGACGTCATCGGGCTAGTGCTGAAATGTCCCTCTCGAATCGCAAGTCGTGTCCTACACTTACCTAATTTTCTTGGTCACTAAAGCTCTGTTCTCGGTAACACTGACGCCTTAGAAGCTTTCGAGCATTAATCTGGCACTGTAGATAGCTTGATTTGCCTTTGGTGCCCTTCAAAATGTATTTAGATGTGCCGTACTTCTCTGAGCATACAACTCTCACCACCATTCTTCTCACGACAAGCATCATACACCGCCTTCATTCTCGTGACGTTGCAGCCTGGACACCCCACACTGAATCCGCCCAATTTGGTATTAGCATTTCGTTATAGCTTGTAAACGGTGTACTGCAAAAGCATAAATATTGAACGGGATGAATGTTGGGAACTGTGCGGTATAACACCTTAACGTCCCTTCGCCGGACTACAATGAACCGGTCGTCATGCCATTGCCGTCGCCGTCGTCGTCGCCTTGCTGCTGTCGTCGAACACGCACTCTTGTCACACGCTCCACTGTTCGCTTTACACTGACATCTTGGTCCCTCTGATAATGCTTTGCTGAACCGAACACATGCTGGATAGCCAGCTACCTCCAAAATGGTTCACATACCACCGCTTCCCACAGTGTGTGGGACCGGAATAATTATTGGTAAAGAGCCTACAGTTTTGCCGAACAGACCCGCTAAGTTTTCTTACGTAAACGTCGCACGTACCCGCCTTGTTTACCGTATTATATGTGTATGAAAAGTCCTCCGCATAAGCACATTACGTGAAGTTCTACACAATTACGTCTGTACTATGAAGCAGACCACTTCAATTCACCCCGCCTGCATGGAGTGCAGTTCAGACGTGGCGGCGTCTCCCACAAAAAAAAATAGGCTGGCGAACGCGATGGTGGTAACCTTTGACAGGCCCACAAGATTTGGCAGTGACACTCTTAAAGGATGCAACCAAGAACAACCAAGAACAATGCAACCAAGAACAATCGAGCCTACTATACCTCTAGATCTAAAGCTCTGACGACTGCACGGGTTACTATGCGGAAGTGTATCTTGACCAACAATACATAGTTTCCACTCGTAGTTGATATTGTAGTTGCAAGTTGTAGATATAAACTTTTAAATCTGTAAAAGCGTGTCTCAAGCATTTCTTCACAAGCTTGTGAAAGGTTGGCGCACGTAAGGTTGGTAAGAACAGGCGTCGTGCCGCTGTGGTGGGAAGCCTGTGTAGTAAAAGGCGGCCGAACACACCTGCCATGTTCTATCACTCACTGTAGATAGTTAGAAAATCAAACATCATGTGACCTTCCTACTGCAATTCAGCAAGTAGAACTTTTGCACGCAAAAAAAACACAATTCTGTGCATTTTTTGTTAAAATTATGTCAGTAAATTTTGGCGCCTATAAGAGACACCGGCAACAGATTTGCAGCTCCACTGCTTAGTTATCGTTGGAGCTTCTTTTTATTAATGTGTTTCTGAGTGAAGTTATGGTTCATATCGCCTGCATTATGCTCGCAAAGTGATAAGGTAATAAAGGGCAACATTTGATTACTTAATAGCAGTAACCAGACCCCGAACCTACCTCTATTCTTCCGTACTATATCTTTTTTTTTTTCATAACTTTTCACCACAGGTGCTATCCCTGTCCCTTTCCCCAAGTGCGCCGAGGGCACCTTGAAAAACGATTGCAATCCGGAGTGAAACTTTCGTTTCCCATGGAAATCGCATTCGCCGCGCCAAAGATTACGGAACACGCGTATCACCTAGCCCGGCTGCATAGCGTTTTCTTTTATTGCCCAAGCTACTGTCTGTTTTGCAGATGAGGTTGCGTCGAAAAGTGCAAGAGGGCCGAGTCTGAGGTACATACAAGGCAATTCTTGCCCCTTCGTATGCCTCCGGCCCCTTTATTTCATTTTATTTCTGTCATTTTGGTCCGTGTTGTATAAGGGAACAAGCGATAGCTTTTAACCGGGATGATCAACGAACAAGTAAGACAAAGGATTTCAACAGGTGGCACCGAATATTGCAAGCTTGATGTTAGGGATAAAGACTGCTCTATCCGACACTGCGGAGATATTTTGGCACACGACAGGAACCAGCTGTGATTTCACTCACTTTTACTTGCAGGACACGACGATCCTACAGGTTTCTTTTCTTAGACAAGCTGTTAAGAGAGCACGTCTTTCAAGACGAGGGAAAATTCCAACAGGCTTGCATTGGCCGAGTCTGGCAGCGACCATCAAGCACGTTTCCACATGTGGAAGAGCAGTCACGATGACTAAAAATATAAAAGCTGCAGATTCTTACGCTTAAGAAATTGGATATTTTTAATAGTAAAGCCTTTTCGCTGATCTGCCGATGCAGTTTAGGAGCAAGAGCTTTAAACAAAGCGTATGCCAAGCTGTTGTCATTCACGCCCGAAATAATTGAATGTATCGACGTAACGAACGGCCGTTATTTCCAACTTGATCGAGACAGTTGCGCTCAAAACTGTAATATTCACCACTGGCTCTATCAGCAATTAAAAAAGAGAGTGAGTGCAAACGTACGTAACACTGCATTGAACTCACACCTGCCTGGCCAGCTACGCAATTTCTTAGAATATTAACCTGGGCATATCTGAAAATTAGTAACTTGAGTCAAGCTCCTTCTGGTCATGATAAGGTCGTTACTTGAATGTTGAAAAGTATAAGAACCACTTAGGTTATCGAAAGTATAGGTAATTTTAAAGTTGTACAACCCACCGCGCTGTCCGAATAGCAATGTCATTCTGTCGGTGAGTATTTAATCACGGTTTCTATTCCCGGCCGCTATATGGCTGCATTTGGATGAGAGTGCAATGCAAAACACTCATGCGCTTACAGTTACGCGCTCGTTAAAGGACCTGAAATGACCGAAAAGTAATGCGGAGCCCTCCGCTACGTCGTATCTCACAGACCAGGGGCGGTATTCTGTAAGAGTCCAATTAGTGGACTGTCCATTTCGGCTGTCACTGATTGGCTGCTGCTTCCCGAGCAGGAAGGAGACTGGCTGGCATCTTCCTCCACGTGAAGCAGCAGCCAATCAGCGATAGCTGAAATGGACAGTCCACTCATACAGAATAGCACCCCAGGTGTAGCTTCGGAAAGTTAAATCCATCAGCCAATAAATCGGTCGAATTAGGCCGTTACTAAGCATGGGATGATCATAGGCAGTCAAATATATTTCAGATGATGGCTGGCAAAGTCGCGTGATAATCTTGTACGAAACGTGTTCCACTCAACTTATTCGTCGGGAGAAAGGGCTTCATTAAGTCACATGCATTTGGTTTTGTCTTTTGTTTTATCTGTCTGGAGATTAAGGAATAAACGTGCCGAAAATTAAACTTTATGCAAGAAATGCAAAACGTATATAAACGGCATTAAACATGCACGTTTGTGTCAAAGTTTCGAACAGGTTCAGATGGTTAAACCTACCACATACTTGCCAAGAGTTGGTTTTGTGCTGTTTTCTGGCCTTCATCGAAGAGCAACGCGGGTGAAGATTTCTATCGGAAGCACCTCAATTCAAGAACCTAATCACGTACGGTTTATTAGCGTCGTACTTGACTCCAGGGTCAACAGGCGATGCGCTGTAGACAACATCGTTTCGTCACTCGTACAGCGCCATAATGCGAAGCGAAGTATGGCTGCTGCGCATTTGGAAAGTCGCCGCTCATGGATGTAAAACATAGACTCGGCACTGGTGGTGAACCCCGCGCTCTTTCATTTGTCTTTATTATCGCCGTCCAAGTACTAGTACTTGCCACTTGCCTTAAAGGCCTGCCACAGGACAGTTTCCATCAACAAGGTTCTGCACATGCTCCAGTGTTTTTATTGAAATGAAAATAAAAGAAAGAGGTACAGTTGCCCTATATTGGTGACAGTTACGTCTTTTCGCATAGCAGAAACAACAATATAAAAATATGTCTTATTAAGAAAAGAAAACAAAACAACGTCATGGGGCCAAACAACCACAGCACAGTCCTATACGCACACGAATATGGGCACCCTTCAGCCTTCTTGCACCTCAACGACTGTTCCTGCCGCTGTGCCACCTTAGTGAGACTGATTCAGGCTGAGCTCTTCAGACTTCGGAGGCGGATTGAATCACACGTTTTTGTGGCTCTCAAAACGTTTAGCGTATACTTGCCCGGCAATTTTCAAGAAAGGTAGAACTTTTGGAGTCATCGCTGTTATACGAGAGTGTGGAATGTCGGCTAAGAATTCCTGAAATTTGCACCAAGCGGTTAACGGCTGTGGCGGAAACAAGATATCAGGTGATCGAAGACCTTAACGGAATCTACGACTTTTATCACCATTTAGGTATACAGCGGTAGTACAGTTGAGAAAGTAAAATGAGCTAGTGCAGCGGCTTATGCGATTCCGATTCTCAAGGTGAGGTGTCATGGGCTGCCACACTTGACCACGACGTCTCCTCTACTGCTAATGAAAGTGTAATGTCGCTATTGAAGCAGGCTTGTTGAAACACAAGTCCTGCCGGCCGCAGCCTGTTGTTCTCTTTTCAAACATCAAGGCTGCGCTGCAATTACTATGGCTCTTTCTTTACCTACCCTGGCTGCACGCGTGTAGCTAGTGTTGAAAATCAGCGTTTCTTTACATCGGTGCCGCAAAAGTGTAGCTCCGCCCACCTAGACGAAGCCATTTTTTATAGCAGAAGCGTAACATGAAAACTACACTTCCGACACGGAAGTTTTGATGAGTGTGAGCAGAAGACGACAGACAAATAGGCTGGCGTTGCAAACGCGGGGCGCCATTTTGTCTGCGACTGTTGGCGCTGTCTGTATACTTTTGCAGCAATGACAGTGAAGATTCGCTCCAGGGACGCCGGCGAACCTTCAATGTCAGCGATTCGATTATCAGCGATTAAAAATTAGCCCTGCTGCAAGCGTAAAACACGGGCTGCCACTAGACAAATGGGAAGGGCATCGTACGTTACCTACTGTTGAATAATTACACAGCATCGGTTTTAGCATCATTGTTCAGTGGCTATACCCTCCCACATCGGCATAATAGGCAACGACGATGCTGTCAATCTTGGGTGCACATCATTGGAGTACAGACCGACGAAAAAGGCTGCTCAGGACGCAAAAAATACTGATGAAGCAGGATATCTTAAGCCACTGACGCTGGTTGTGATCGCAGCACCTGCCTTGTGTGACTAAGGGATTACACAGAACTGAAACCGCCCTCTTTTATAGCTTCCGCACAGGACCAGCGCAAACTCGAGCGTGACGGTGCAAGAACGTATTGAGCACGTCATCTTCGTGTGTCCACTGCGTAGATCTCGGGTACATTAAATAATATTTGGTAGAGTGTTTTGAATTTGATACAGAATGTAAAATGTTATTAAATGGATTTCTAGAGCATAGAATGACCCCACACAGAAGCTCAAGTGACCTTTTGTTCTCGCGAGGATATCGGATACTTTGGAGAAAGGTTTCACCCACCTCTCTGCACAGAGGAGGGTGAAACTCTCATCCGGTAACTCTCATCCGGTTAACTGCCTGCTTTTCCTTTCTTTCTATTCCTCACTCATGGAGGGAGTTGTTTCAGCTCTGGCTCAAGTTCCTCCACGATACAAAGCAGGGACGGGAATGCTGAGCCATGTGGGTGGGCTACAAAGTCGAGGTGGGACGGATGGCTCGCAGCCTGTTGCACCCTAGTTAAACCCCATCGTGGCCGTTGGTCTTCCCTGTATGTGTTGCGACAGCCATCAGTCTCAGGCTACCGCACTTGGTAAGTGGCTTTCTGTTGGAGCTATGGCTATAGGATGATGATGATGATTTGTTGGCATCCCCTTTGAAACGGGGCGGCGACAAACAGTCACCTGGCCTGCTTGATTTAATCGGGTATACTATACATGTTCTTTATCTAGCATTTTTGTATATATCTCATTATTCTTTTTCTTTTTCAAAATAGGTTGCTTCGACGCCAGCGCCGCCCTCCGCCGTTCGGGACGGTGAGTCATGACCGCCTTTTAGGATGCCCGTGCCGCATCGCCGCCATATTGTGTTGGAGCAAGTTGAGGCGGGTGTGCATGAGCATGCATTAGTCAGTGTGGTGTTGTCCTGTTGCATGATGTCTTACTTTCCACGGTGCCATGGACGTGCTCACTAAGGTGACATTTCGGGCCCGTGATATGCGATGAAAATTGTGTGACAGTTTTATAACTTGAAACACTCTGTAATGCAAGTACTGCGTACTTCTGTGCACCATCGCAACGAAAGAACGCCTGTCTTAAATTTTCTCGCAACCCGAAATGCAGGAAAAAGTGGGCAGGAACCTTGTTATGCAAGCGATAACGCTTTATATCTTATGTCTCCGTGTGAAGCCGGGTTAAAAAACAAAATCAGAAGCAGAATTCATTTTCCAGCTCACTCATTCAATCCAAGGACCTCAGAAGCCTGCATGACGCCATTGTGTAATTACCAACAATTATATGCACTGTTCATCCAAAAGTTATTAAAAAGCTCTTGGAGAGTTTTGTCAGGATGTGGCTCCACATTTACTTGCACTGATAGAACCAGTGAGATGGTAACGAGGGCACGGATGTGGCTGCAAAACCTCTGTAGGTGCAAGCTTGGTCTGATATATATATATATATAGAAACTTTATTTGGCTGGAAAATATTTGAAGTATAGCGGTGGTCGGAGCCCCTCAGTCCAGGGCCCCACTGGCCTCTGCCGCCTGCCTGACCTGGCTAATTAAGGACTTTTGTCCTGCCAAGTCGGAACGGGCGAGCTGTGCCTCCCACTGCTCCATTGAGATATTATTAGTGGGCCTATGAGGGTGCTTACTACACTCCCAGGTCACATGTATTAGTGTAGGTATGCCACCGCACCAAGGGCATGTGGCCCTATAGCGGGTGGGATACATGGCATTTAGCAGTTTTAGATGGGGGAATACCCCGGTCTGTATTTTGCGCCAATCGGCGGCCTCTTCCCCGCTAAGTTGTGGGTGAGGCGGCGGGTATTTTCTGCGGACTCCGCGCTGATGAGCAAGGATGTCTTTTGCATTTAAACTGATGGGATTTTGTGAGGGATAGTGTGAGGGGTTGGGGTTCGAAGAGGACGCCATCGCTCGGTTAGTAGACGCTCGAGCTAAAGCGTTAGCCTGTTCGTTCCCCTGTACCCCCGAATGTCCCGGGCACCAGAGTAGGCGATGGCGGTGGTTGAACGATTTGGGGATTATCGCGAGGCTAGCCGCAGTCACGTGCCCCTTAAGAAACATGCAACATGTCTCCCGGGAGTCAGTGACCACGACTGAGTCCCTTTCCGAACGCTCCGCGTGAGCGAGCGCGATCGCCACTGCTAACATTTCGGCCGAGGTGGGGGAGCCCGCCGTGGTCGACGCGGTAATTTGCTGCTGGCTGATCGCGTTCACGACTGCCAGGGCGTACCTCCTTTGGTAGCGCTGCCCGGTAGCCTCTGCATACGCAGCTGCGTCCGTGTAGTACGTATTGTACCTAGCGTTATTGGAGTACATCGATTGAACATGTTGTGCGCGTGCTTTGCGCCTTTCCTTGTTGTACTCGGGTTGCATATTCTTGGGAATTGGAGCTAGTGTAATTTTGGATCTCACCGAAGGAGTGAGAGGTACGGCCTCTTCGGTGAGATAAATCGGGTATGCTGGGATATTAAGTCGTGCCAATATTGCCCTACCAGTTTTTGTGAAGCTGAGGCGCTCCCTCTGTCGCCTCAGAGTGGCCTGCCTCAGTTCGTCGAAAGTATTGTGTACTCCCAAAGCTAGCATGCGCTCCGTGGAGGTAGATTTAGGCAGGCCAAGTGCCGCCTTGAAAGCTGTTCGAATTATCGTGTTGGCCTGCCTCTCCTCTTCCCTGTTCAGGATTTGGTAGGGCAAGCCATATGTGATTCGACTAATCACTAAGGCCTGTACGAGCCTTAGGGTATCGATTTCTCGCATTCCCGCCTTTCTATACGTCACTCGACGTATCATTTGGGCTTTGTTGTGGGTTGCGGATTTGATGGTTTTGAGCGTCTGTGCTGCTCTCCCGTCGCTCTGAAGCCACAAACCCAGGACTCGCATCGTAGGTACCTCTCGGACCATTTGGCCCTCAACCACAATGTTAATCGACCCTCTGGATTTGTAGCCTTTCGCGTGTATCCGGATGACCTCGGATTTTTCGGGCGTGCACTTCAGCCCGCTCGTTCGGGAAAATTTCTCCACCGCTAATACCGCGGTTTGGAGCGTGTATTCTTTTTCCCCTAGGGAACCTCTGCTCGCCCACAGCGTGATATCGTCAGCGTAAAGCGTGTAACCTAGGTCGGGTATCCGATCGAGATCGCGCGCGAGGCGACACATCGCCATGTCGAAGAGCAGAGGAGATATTATCGCTCCTTGAGGGGTTCCTTTGCTCGGCATTTTAAATATCTGCGATGTGATTTGGCCAATACTGATGCTGGCCTCGCGGTTGGAAAGAAATGCCCTTATGTAATGGTAGGTGCGCTCACCACAACCCGAACGTTCGAGTTCCTCGAGTATTGCGCCGTGAGAGACATTGTCGAAGGCTCCTTTGAGGTCTAGTGCTAGGACTAGTCTCTCGTCACCGTACGGAATATTGGTTAGAATCTCGTCCCTTAGTAGGAGGAACGCGTCTTGACACGATAAACCTGTGCGAAATCCTATCATGGAGTCTGGGAACCAGCTCCGCTCTTCCAGGTATCGCTGTAGTCTGCTGTGGATCACCCTCTCATAGAGCTTACCGAGGCAGGACGTGAGCGATACCGGCCGGAGGGTATCAATCGAGGGATTCTTTTTCGGTTTGGGGATCATGATTATTTTAGCCAATTTCCATTCTTGGGGCAAATCTCCCTTGGCCCAGTACTCGCTATTGAAAACCTTTGTTATTTTCGCTAGGGCCACCGAATCCATGTTTCGAATCATTGAATTTGTGATTGTGTCTGGGCCCGGTGCCGAGTTTTTAACTGCGGCTTGCGCCGCTCGTCTGATATGTTTTCATATTTGTGAACACTGTGCATCTTTAGCTTTGTTGTGTCAATGCGCCCAAGTTTTCGTGTATATATAGCCTCCGGTGGCTTCCGGTAGGTTAAAACGTTGTTGAGCTGCTCGTAACCACAATCCTTCCTGGCCCGTAGCTTCACTTGAGTGACAGTAAACCTTAAACAAGCTTTCCTTTTCTTTTGGGGAGATGCATCGCTATGCTGTTCTTTCTCAGAGTGATGTGGGTAGTAGCGCGAGCCCGGCAGCGGTCGTGCGAGCCGAGACGAGGCTCGGCTCAGCAGGACCCGCGACGAGGGTAGAAGCCGGCGCGGCGCCCGGCTTGCAATACAGGACCGGGCTCTGGGACGTAGCCTGAGCCCGGCAGCACGGCAGTGGTCGTGCGAGCCGAGACGAGGCTCAGCTCAGCAAGACCCGCGACGATGGCAGAAGCCGGGGCGGTGCCCGGTTTGCAGTACAGGACCGGGATGCCGGGACGTGGGCCGGCGTTCGGTCCGCTCCATCTCGCCGCACTGCCCGTTCTGTCAGCTTGGCTGCCCCGTCGTTCCAGATAGTCTCTCGCGGCACGCACACCAATCACGCGCACCAGCTACGAGCACTCCCGCGCTTTTCGGCCCCGCACGCCGAGCACAAGCACTGAAAAGCCCGCGCACTTCACCTCTCGGCCCCGCACACCGAGCCCAAACATTAAAATGCCGTCCTCCTACCACAGTAGGACTGCTTTCGGCAACATGCTCTTCTTCATTTTTTTTACTTTTCGCGCGCATGTTATGCCTACCTCTCTGCATAAGTATACAATCACTTTAGTTATGGTCAACGCGGCCTTATTTATACATCTCGTTTTCTCCTGCAGCCTTACCCAACATATTTACTGTACATTAACGTAGCTGACGCTTTCCGGTCACTATACCCTGTGGGCGACAATCACGTAGTCGTGCAAACTGCAAAATAGCATTTCTTTACAATGTCAACGAGCTTAGCACCTAAACTCCCACTGTCCGTCATAGAGCTCCTTTACGTACTCCGGCATAGTAGACAGTTTTAGAATAGCGTTGGCCGCCTTACGTTACGTTAAACGTAAGCGCGTTTTCGGGACGTTACGGTGCGTGTTCTTTCCAGACTTTTAGTTTACCGTACGTTAAACGTAAGCACGTTTGCGGGACGTTACGGTGCGTGTTCTTTCCAGACTTTTAGTTTACCGTACGGGAACGTAAACGTAAGAAACATGATATAAAACGGGGCGCCGTCTGGTGCCTCGTGCCAAACGTATGCGAGCCAAGACAATCGATTAGCAACAATCATGTTGTTGCTTAGGGACGCGTCTCTTTAGGCCTACGGGCGCCGGAATCGCCGATCGGTCTCGGAAATTGGACCAGCTATGCGCTCATAACTAACTTTTCAGGTGAGTTTAGAGAAATCGAAAGCTCATTTCAATAGCTCCTGGTAACGCGATTTCTTAGCGTCCGTATACATTACGAAGGTTAAACTGGCCAAATAACGTACGTTATCATAGTGCACGCAAACCAGAGCAACCCAATAACGTTCGGAGCATGCACAGTGAGGACTACGCTATTTCTTTACGTACGTAATGCGTTTACGTTTGGTTGGAAACGCTAAACTAAAACTGTCTATAGTATGGCGGCACAACCGGACGTGTCAGCAACCTGCACGAAGAAGCACGGTTTTGAGGCAACGGCTAGGCCCATCTGCAGCAAGCAACACTGCTCATCCTCGTCAAATAGGTTCGCTGGTCTTCTAAAATCATAGCAATGGCTGCACAACATCGGTCGTCATGTAGGAAAACAATTTTTTTAATCAGAGCTGCTGGGTGGAGAGATTCGAACGCAAGTTATCTTTGTAGAGACCTGCTGCACACTTCCTGCCTGGCTACCACTTTTCTCGCCCCTTACGGCTTTGGCTATGAGACTATAGGGTTTTTCCAATTCAGTGGCACCTGGCGAAAGCAACGAGAAACTTCTCTCGGCCGCCATTAGTTGGGCGAGTCGCACCGCCGGCGTACTATAGCATGCAGCCGATTAGACGATTCAACGTCCGCACGCGCGCCCTCGTGAGCGAACAGTTCACATTTTCGGTGGCCACACTGAGCCTCTCTGCATATTGTTGCTGCCAGGCATGGAGGAAGGAAACAAAACAGGAGAGGCCCTGATGTCACTTTTTGAAGCCGGAAGTGCAGCCATGTTGGTGTGCCACCTCTATTTGCGCCTCCAATCAGGGGTTCTGCAGCTCGCCGGAGCAGATGGGCGCGAACTTTGAACTTGCATTGTTACGAGCCGCCGGAAGTGTGTGCTCCTGACACGCGTCAAAACAAAGCCTACAAAACTTCTGTAGCAGTTTTAGGGAAGCAGACGCGCTCCTGTGTTTTTCCGTTGCACGTTGAAGAAGACAACGAAGACCCACGTCGTGATTGCTTGAGTGTATCAGTTGCTGGCCGGCACTCACGCTCACAGACCCAAAACATAACTTTCAAGCTTACACACCACACTCGAAAGTCAGCTTTTCTCGCGAACAAAAGGTGCTGCGGGAAAGACACCGGCGGAAAAATCTTATCTCACTTTTCAGAAACCGAGAGCAGCAGCGAAAGCTTCAAGAGCGCGGTTGCCATGGCAACGTTTACATTTGGGGTACCCGTCCCCGTGCTCCTTTGCGAAAAACAGCACGTGACTTCCGCCACACCTTCTCCAATACGTTCGTGCTGGCCAGGGCCTCTCCTGGGGTTTCCTTCCTCCATGCTGCCAGGCAACAGCGTTATACCAGCCCATTGTTGTTTATCATGGTGAAAACTACGCCACCACGCTGTCCCCTTTTCCCGATCACCTAGTCAGCCATCGAGCAGTGTTGATTGATTGAAACCCCTTTTGATAGCGCTGCCATTGCGCAGCCGGTACGCGCGGGTCCGACTTCGCATTGCTATTCGCTTTACGCCCCACAACGAGGAAAAACTAATAGCGGAAAATGTAGCGAACTATAAACTGTTGAATTTGATGTTTTCGATTGCGATGCACAATTTGACATTCGAGTTACCGCAATTACACAACTAATTAAAAATGTTGGCAAGCAATTTTTACTAACCAGCTAAACAATGATAACAGAAAAATTCACCAGTGTGCGCAAGGCGACTGCTAACAAAACACCATTGATTCAGTCATCCTATCTCATACCACCTTTTTTAAACAGCTTGGCCCGCGTTAGCTTGGACACGTGTTATATGTTTAGTGCCACTGTGTATTTAGTTTGATATGAAATAATACACGCGAGCGGGAATTCGATAATGTTATTGGTTAATAACATTATGATGATAATGTTATAACATAATGTTAATGTTAGTTGACTGTATGTAGGTTTTCGCTACAAACTTGTCGCTGCTTTCTCCATTCCACTTCCCGGCATTTTTCGGAGCGCTGCAAGCTTCTACATATATCTCGGCCGTGATGCTCTCTAGAATCACTGCGAGACTTTTCAGCCATGAAATCACTACCAAAACGGGCAAAGAAACGCACGAACGTTCACTTGAAGACGCAAGTGCCACAGACGTCACCCAGCTAATAGAGAATGGTGGGCTGATCAGTGTTGCCAGACTGAATTAGGAAAAACTTGTATTATCAGGGCTATTCTATGCTCAAAGAAGTTAGTTCTGCTTGTGAAACACGTAGTTATAACTAGAGGCAGAAGACCACGAGGAATGTGTGAAGGCTGCGCGGTTGTGTTACACAATGTTAACGAGAAAGCTGGTGACCACGACAACGAAACGAATGTTATTTGGCCCCACTTGAGATAGAAAATGAGAGCGATGACGGCTTTGGAGTATTCGATTGTAGCGAGAAAGACGGCTTGCAGTGAATCCCACTTCGCGCAGTCACAAGAAAAAATTGAAGGATCTATATAATTGTTAAGCATGCATTAAGTAGACGAAGTCGGCGGCGGTCATCAAGAGTGTTTTGAAACGGGTGCTATTAATAAATAAATCAAAAATCAGAAGAAATAATGAAAATGATTATTACAGGTAACATTGAGGTACTGTACGAGGAAACAAATAGGCCGACGAGAAGTAGTGATTTAAAATACCAAAGATGCTTTGTCTCAGTTCCCTCAACAGAAAATTTTTGCAGCGGCGAAAATTTTCCTCGCGACCAAACTTGTTTACAAGAGAAGATTTTTATCGTTGCCGTAAAGGAGGGAATTCATGGAGTGTGCTTCTGGTTGCCACCGTGGCAAGACTGTCGCCAGCGCGGGGGTGCAGCCCTGCAGCAGAGAATTTAATAGCTCGAATCGCATTACACCTTTCAATAGAAAAGTAAAACAACAAATTTTTGTTCATGACCACTTTGTAAATGCTCATATATATGTAAAAAATTGCCTTCACACACGTGCATTTTAACAGCGGCACCTTTCAACAAATCCTGCGGATTTATTTCCGCTTTTTCTTTCTAGGTGCACGTACCCTCCTCCCCCTTCTTGTATCTTTCTTATATTTTTTAAAGATTTTTTTTCAAGAATTCTCTATGATTTATTCATCAACTATTTCTTTTCAACATGGCACTACGATGAGATGAACATGACTTTTCACAAACCGCTTTAACCCATGTAACAGCATTTCAAGAAGCAACTTTTCACTGGGGCCGCTGAGATTTGAAGCCAGTGATCTCCATGGCCCCATAGATTTGTGAAGCACAACTAACGCGATTGTGCGCCAAGCTATATATGCATATCCTCAAATATGAGAGCCCACAAGTTTAATCTCGTACAAAGGCCCGTCGCACGCCTCCGTGGAGGGGGGATGTTGGTGGGCAATGTGGTATATCGCCAGCTGACAGCACGTTACACACATTTTATACATTTGCAAGTAAAAGCACTGTGACATCACAATAATGAGTCGATAAAAGCGCCGAGCCTACTGCTGACAGCTAGCGCCCACAGCTTGTTGGTCGGTCAGTCCGGTTTAGGGAGCAGAAATGTTCCTCGAGTGCATCTCAATCAAATCGACAGTGAAGGCGTTGCGTTGGGCTTGTTCTAGACACACATATCGGTAATGTAAAACGGAATTTCGTCCATTAAGCTTATTCGGCATCGTGCCATGTGGTGTCAGGGGCGGAGCCAAAAAGCTACAAAATTGCAGCTTGACAGAGATCTCTGTGTGATGTGGGGTACCGTGCAATGTGGGTTATCGTGTAATGTGGGTTATATATCTTGGCGAAAATCTCTTTTCCATTATGTTTTAGGTTTAGGAACGTGTAAGCTTATATAAAACTGGCAAGCGTCAACACTGTCAGGGACTCCGGAACCGGGGGGGGGGGGGGGGGGCAGGGGGGGGGGGGCGGTCGCCCCCTCAACATTTTTCCAGAGGGGGCAGCGCCCCCCCCCCCCTTTTCCGACCATTTACGCTGAAATCAAATTTTTGACAAGAGCTATAGTTTAATTTTCAAACTGGTGGTTGTGTGGTCCAATGCTTTCCATAAGGCCGATGGACGTAGAAGGACTGGACGTACAATGGTGGCACGATGGCCGGTTAAGAAGATACAAATTAAGGCACGTCACTCAACATACTAGTAACAAAACTCTTCATTAAATCGCAACTACGCTAACATATGCACAAAAAATTGGCGGAATATTGACTTACACACGGAGAGGGAACAACAGCACATCAATGGATAAGAAACATTTCCCTCATGCCACCGCCAGGCAATCACCGCACACTGCATATTTCCAAACTACCACTTAAGGTCCAACAAACCTGACCACAACTCTTGAAAATGCGGCAAACCTGCACAAAAGATCGATGACCAGCTCATTATTATAATTATTTGATTTGTACTCATACAACACAAGGACACGAAGGAAATAGGGAGGGAGCAAGCTGACAAATGCCACCGAGAGGGGCACAACGCCTGCCTACTCTTTCAGGAGGAGGGATTGGAGGAAATGAAAACATGAGGAAAAAAAAGAGGAAAAGAAGAAAAGACGGAGACACAGACAGAACAAAACAAAATACAAATAATGTCTATAAGAGGGAGGCCAAGTCAGTGTCCTTCAGAAAAGATAGCAGGGCTCGATGGGACTGGTCACGTCGTCGGGAAGCGCACCCCCTTGAAAATAGGCAATTGTCAAGGGTCGCACATTGCAGTCCAATAAGTCCATATTCCTTAATTAGCAATGCGCGCTGCGCAACGAATGCGGGACACTCTAAAACGAGATGTTCAACTGTCTCACAGGACCCACAAAACGTACACGATGGGCTATCCATACGTCCTTGTCGGTATAGGCGTTCGCGCACCAACACAGATCCAACCCTTAACTTATATAACAGTGCTCTAGCACAATGGGGCAAGCCTCGACCACGAACGCGGGGAGGGAACGATCCGTCTGCAACACGCCGGTCTGGGTGCTGCTTTAGGAGGTGTCGGCGTATCAGAAGACGAGCGTTTTCAAACATGCAGGAAACCAGCTCATAGTCTGCTCTCAAACAGGAAAGGAAGGACTACTCCCGACATGCAAATTGTCGTTGTACTTGAGCGCTGCAATTGAGCGTTGTACTTCCTCCGGGTAATGATGCCGATGAGCAGGATTGTTCCAGGCCGAACACCCTACTGCTACCACTGTGTCTAATGAGGTGGACAGTAAGAGTAAAATCAATGGACAGGTTCGTTGAGAACTATGAAAGGACGTAGATGACTTTACGGGAACTGGTAGAAATTCAAAGCTCTCTCAGTGGCACCAGCAAGACAGCCATAAAATGATACGAGAAAGTATTAAAGAAGTTCGAAACTTTATTGGGTATCAACCTTTCTATACGCCTGTTTGGCCCATGCGAGGATTTAGCCAGGATGCTCCAACGCCCCGTTTACCGCGCTGCAGGAGCAAAGGCAGCAGCACAGGTTCTTTGTGACCGCTTGTCAAGGTTACGGTCGGACACCTCATTTGACGTCCTATGGCAGCGGATGAACTCGAGAGCAACAGAGTTAGGTCTAAAAGAACCTCGTGTGCCCAGAGTTTCGCAGCCGCCCAGAAGGCTTCAATTCACATACAAGCCTGAGGAGCCTGTAGCGCTTGACGGCTAAAACCCCTATATATAAAAAGTAGCGCCATCCACTTCCCTCCTCCTCCGTTCCACTATCGCGCTCGGCGCGACCAGTGCGATCGAGGCGCGATATCGACAGTGGCGCCGCCTGCGTCGGGCCTGCCGTGGCAGACGACAGCTAACGCGCTACCAAAGGAAATCCGAGGAAAACTTCGATCGCGCCCTGCGGAGACGTTTTTGAGGCGCGATTTTGCTTTGTCAGTCAGTAACTGGTCTTAATAATGCCGTTTTGGAAGTAGCAACGCGACGATGCGAGACGGCGCAAATATCAAGTGTGCAGCAAGCGTTTGCGCACGCCGGATGGTAAACAAAAAAAGCCTTTTGCCCTCGCCTTGTCGGTCGCGGCAACTTAAGGCGCAGCAGCATGCCATCACAACGAAGTTCTTGTCCCTAACACGTTTGATCCGTTTGTGCATGCAGCACTTTCGTCGCACAGGCCCGAGAATGGCAGTCGGAGCGCGCTGGAAAGAAAAAAATATACAAAAGCGCGACGCGAACTTCCACGTGACACAGATTGGCCAATGGGGGAGCGGAGGAGGCTGGGGCGACAGGAGGCGGCTAAGAGAGGGCGAGAAGGAAGCGCCGGGGTGAGCGCGGTGGCGGCAAGATCTAAGAATGGCGCTACTTTTATAAATATAGGGGTTTTATTGACGGCAAGTCGTCACAGAGAAAATAGTTTTTTGCCGCTATCGATCGTATTACCAGCCAGATCCGACGGCGATTTGAACAGCCTGGCATGAAGCAGCTGATTAGCCTCGAGCGAAATATGACTGACGCGGCTGAAGGTCGAAACTTCGCGGCAAACGACCTAAATGAGCTTTTAGGAGCACACGCTGCAGATTTTGACATCAGCAAGCTTTAAGCGCAACTCGTGCTTCTCCCAATGCTCCTGCGTGACGAGGGTCCGGCCGCAAGCGAACTCATTTTACAAATATTGCAGGGGAAGTCTGCAGATATGTGTAAGATAATGGACGAGGTTGTCCGGTACCTACAACTCGTGTTTTCTGTACCTGCGTGAGCTGCTTCAGGAGCGCGATATTTCAGTGATCTGAGGCGAGCAAAAACATTTTTTTGCGCAATCGAATGACCCAGAGGAGGCTGATACACCTTCTCCTCCTCCACATACACAAGAAGAGAGCTGCGGAACTGCACCTGGATAGCGTTATAAAAGAGTTCGTGTCTAGAACGGCAGAACGAACAGCGACCTTCGGCCTCCTTTGACAACCTCTCCAGCCCAACGCCCCGTTGTCATGCCAGCCATGAAGCTCGTCAATCTGCGATAACAGCTTTGTACATAGTGCCTACTTTCATGTCTACTTCTAACACCCATTTGCGTACTTTCCTCAGTTCACAATAGCTTCACTTCGGGAAGCGAATGCGGAAATATTGAAAATGATTTTTCGCAGCTTTCGAACCCGTTTGGTCATTTGCGCGGTGTGCGCAGGTTTTCAGTACTTGTGAAATTTCCAGCCATTTTTAAAAAGTATACCAATGAAGAATAAACGAGGATGCAAATATGTAAAATTTGATACCGCTAAAATGAATTCAAACATTAATAATTGATGTCAATAAAATTATATTAATTATGAAAATAATCAAATGTAATGTAAATAAACAAGAATTGACAAATGTTTAGAACATAATATAATAAACGCAACATACAAAGACAATAGTTCCCCCCCCCCCCCTCCCAAAAACGTTCCGGAGTCCCTGAACACTGTAGTAGAAAGTAAGGGCTAAGCTCAGTTATTAAATAGTCAGTAAAATTCGTTAATTCAATAAATACTTTTACTAATCCATACATGTCCGCTTTCTCGGTATCCCAGCTTCTTAGGCAGAACTGCTTTATGTGTTAGTTGCTTTTTTTCTTTTCTTTTCTATGAGCCCGTATTTACAGCCGTATTCCGCATTGACATGTATAGACGCTATAGGAACGACGAAATTATTTTTAAAAATTCACCATATTACGTGACAATAGCACTTCTTGGTGGCGTGCTTTGTGTTCCGAGGTGGGATTCTTCATCATTAATTATTACGGATATTTGAAGAAGCGGACAATTTAATGAACACATCAAGTTTGTGGTAGATATTTACGTATGGTAGTGGACAAAAGAATCCCTGTTTACTGAGCGCCATTGCCAACGTCGGCTAGCAAACGTTAGGCGTAGTGGAAATACCACCTGTTTTTTTTTTTGTTTTTTTTTATAATTTGAATAGATCACTTAAAGATAGCCTCAGAGACATAGAGCTGTTTCGCCCTTTCTTGTGGGTTTCTGGGAGAAATAGTAATTATCTGCAAGAGAAATGCTAGTACCTAGGTAGCTAATGAGGACCATTTATTAACTTTTAAATTATTTTCAATACCACTTGTTTTTTATAATTTGAATTAAAAAATTAAAGGGTTTTACGTGCCAGGACCACGATCTCGATCATTATGAGGCACGCCGTAGTGGGGAACTCCGGAATAATTTGGACCACTTGGGTTTCTTTAACGTGCACCTAAACTAAGCAGACGGGTGTTTTCGCATTTCACCCCCATCGAAATGTGACCGCCGTCACCGGTATTTGAACCCGCTACATTGTGCTTAGCAGCCCAACACCTTAGCCACTAAGCAACCACCGTGAGGGAAAAGTTGAATAGATTACTTAAAGATCGCCTCAGAGTTATAGAGCTGTTTCACCCTTTCTCGTTGGTTTCTGCGAGAGATGGTCATTATCTGCAAGAGAATGGTAATGCCCCCAGGTAGCTAACGAGGACAATGTATAATTCACTTTTCAATTATTGACTTCATGATTCTCATTGTGAAATTGAAACGGAGCAGCCGTGACGATCGTGTCTGTTCAGCAGAAACTATGGGACAAGAACCCGTTTCTAGATAACCGTCCCCAAAATCTGCTTCAGTCATCACGTATTCTCGTGCTCGACAAAATTGATCGGGCGTCCGCGAGCGTTCCAAACTATCTCCTTCGAAATAAGTTTCAAGCTACACTACTTGCATTTTGATGTAGGATATTTCACTGGATGAAATAGTTCTCTCGAGGTGTATGGTATGATGTGAGCGACTGGACGAGAGACACGTGCGAATAGGGTACGCGCTTCTCGGGACAAGCCGAGATTGTGCGATGTTGCGCGACTATTGCGACGCCGGTATTGCGTGGGGTGCAGCAACTGCTTATCTGAACGTTGACTTAAGCCCATATCCCTTCTCGCGCACGTTTATCGCACGCAGAAATGAAAAAGCGTGCCAACAAAACTATGCCATAATGACATCTGGAAATGATGGACGTTGAAACGCACAATAAAACAGCCCGTAAACGAAGCAAAATCACTCGTTTTGAGCATAATTGATTCATGGGGACACAATCAAAACATAATTTCGAGGCTTCCAGGAAATGCTGCCATAGTTACAAGGCAGGCGTGCTTCTGCAGCTTCCAAAGAAATGCATTTGCACAAGCAAAAGAGCGCTAAACTCTGCATATATGCATATAATACAAGACGCCACGCAGCATGATAACCAAAAATTAAATAAAAAAACGCCTTTGCAAGCAATACATATACTAAAAAAATTATATATACTTTTTTTTTTTGCTTCAGAAAATGTGTTCGAAATTTCTGAATATAGAAAAGATGAGCCATATATACACGATTTCCTCGAGATTGCTTTTACCGCAATGGCAGCCATTTCAAGATTACTCACTGTAGTATACACACAAGTAGTTATCATCATAAGAGACTTCAAGCACGTCATCCGAAGAGGTCATAACCGCTTCCGCACTTGAAAAAGGAGGTGCTACTAATTTTACGTCTAATCCCATTTCACTTATATGGAGAAAGAGTGAGCGTCAACAACAACAATAACCACGATCAATCAAAGGTGTTTATTAAAGTGCCCAGGAAAAACCTCGAGGGTCTTGGTGCTGGCGTACTTGGCAAAACAATACACAACAAAAACAGTGCACACACACGCACACACACTCTCACACACAATTTTCCCACACACACACATACACACGTACGCACACATAAAAAACTTAATTTCGATACAGATTTTAACAGGGCATAAAATGTACAGAAGAAGAGAATACAAAGCAAAAGTGGAGAAACAGAAGAGGATTACAGAATAAAGGAACAAAAACAACATATGAGAGTTTTTGTTCAATTATGGGAACTCTTCTGCAACTCCTTTCAGGAAAATGTTAAAATTGGGTATGAAGATATCCAGGCACTCTGAATGGTCGTTATATGTCCCCTGCGTTCTAGATAGATGGTAATAATAATAATAATAATAATAATAATAATAATAATAATAATAATAATAATAATAATAATAATAATAATAATAATAATAATAATAATAATATATCAATTATTTATTTACCGAGCCCAGGAACAACCCTAAGGTCTGATTACTGGCGCACGCATACATGAAAAAAACTAAAGCAGCAACATAAATTTAAAAACAACAATAAATAAAAAGAACAAGTTTGAAAAGACGACTGTACATACAACAAACCGTAAGGTCAATTCAGAAGAAAAAGGACCAGAAAGGCAGTTGAACAATTTGTGAAACTATGACACAACAACGCAAAAATCGGAACACAACAATGACAGCGAGTTATGAAAAATATCGAGATCATGAAAGTAAGCGTAATAAAGATTGTTTTCTGTGTACGATTGAGTGTCGGTGATGTCAGGCAGGAATATGGCAAGGTCTATGTTCTCAGGTGATCTGGCGCGGAATACGAAACATGATACAGCTGAGGAGTTCGGGGCAGATGAGGCTACCGTGAAGGAGTTTGAAAAGAAACAGAAGGTAAGCGCTATTACGTCTGCAGTGAAGTAAGGGCAATGACAATAATCCAACAGCGCTGGAACAAGGTCCAGTGTCCGTCTTAGCAAAGCCGTAATTATGCAGGGTGTTTCACTTAACTTGGACCAAACCTTAAAGATATGTAAATGCTACGTAGCTGGACCGAACCAATGTAATCTTGTTTGCCGTCGCTCGGAGATACTCAGATTATTTTTTGCATTCCGCCTAATTAGATAATTAGTCCTAATAAGTTCATCAGCGTCTCAATTATAATAATTAGTTGAAAAGTGCCAATGAGTAAATTGTAGAGCAACATGACAAACTCCCGATGCAGCTCTCAGTTGCTCAATACGGGCTACATAAAAGTGTTTTTCCGAGCGTGAAAGATGCCCCCGAATACACGCAAGGTGTCTCGAGCGGCCAGTCGCGCGGCAACTTTTCCGCGCGGCAACGAGCAGGTGATCACGGACCCCCTGTGACAATCACGCTGCCTCCACCACACCATCGACCAGCGGAAGTTCACCTCTCGCTCAATGGAGCGCATAAACGACAGACACCAGCTGCAGCACTGCAACAGGCTGCAGCCTGCAAACTCCACGAGGATCTGGAAGGAAGTCTGCTGGTCTACACAGATGGATCAGTCCTGACGAACGGATCGGCCGCTGCAACCTGCACCATCCCGGTTAGGGCGGTCAACAGACAATGTCGGATCCCCTTCGCCGCGAGCTCCACCGCGGCAGAACTAGCGGGGCTCCACCTAGCCGCCGATGTCCTGGCTGAGGACCCTCCTGGGCAACCGCTGGCAGTGCTCTGCGACTCGAAGCCAGCGCTCCAGAGCCTAATCAACCATCGCCAATCATGGCTTACGGCGGCCTTGCTCAGCTCGAAGTTCTCGGTATTGGCTGCCGCGGGGGTCACCATCTCGTTTCACTGGCTGCCTTCCCATGTGGGAATAGCCGGCAATGAGGCAGCGGACACCCTCACCAAGACCGCCTACCATCCTGAAGTGCCGCTCACACGAGCAGTCGCTTCCTCGGATTTTTCGAGGCAGCGCCTGAAAAAACTACTCCCAACCGTCCGCCCGGGTGCCAGAGTGGCCAACGGCAATGGTCCCAAGCCACTTCCAGAGTGTGGCCTTACCAGGAGGGTACGCACAACGTTGCTTCGACTGCGCAAGGGCTGTGTCTGGATGGCGGCGCGGTTTCACGCCAAGGGACGCTCCACCTCACCGGCCTGCGACGGCGACACCGAGACCCTCGAGCACCTTCTCTGTGCTTGCCCAGCACTGGCACAGGACCGCTCAAGGGTCATCACTGCCTACAGGCAACAGGGTACACAATTGTGTACGCCAAGGTTGTGCATCAACAGCAAAGGCACTGATGAAAGTAATTACATTTAAAATGTGTCACGTACATACATCTCAAAACAATTCTGATTGGAAATGTGCTACAAGTTTGAATAACATGTGCAAAATGCTTTAGTAAAACGAGTGGGAATGTAGACAGATGGGCATTTTTTACACAGTGTATGTCATTGTTTGCAGCGGGCTCACTTTTTTCATTATTTTTCACAATTCGTTGCGCCAAGCACAATTTTCAAATCACTGGACAGGTGCTTTTCAAGCCTGCTAGACATGAAATAGTTGATGTTCCTGTATGAGTTTTCGCATGGAGTCCCCATTCTCTAAACATGGCAAAACAAAATAATTGAAATTTGTTAATATATTTTGCAGCTGTACGCTTTTTATGATTCTGAAAATGTAGGAAATGCGGTTGAGGCAAGTTTTCAATTCACAGAATAAGTTAGCACCTGAAATGGTTAATTACGCATTATTACTGCTCCGTACATAGCTCGACGCTACCATGGTGTGTCTTTTTCGCTCCAAGCTTCATTCTGACACCTTTTGCACTGTCCTACGTGCACTATAGAAGGCCTCAAACTGCCTACTTTGAAGAGACCAAAGTGTCCAGATACCCATATAGATCTGAAGTCTCGAAAGAAGACCTTGTCTTTAAAAAAATGGATGGCTTTTCTTGGTGGTTCAAATGGTGTGTCTCGATCAAAGATCAAGAGCCGCATAGGCTTCAGATGAAACTTGATGCACAACAGTGTGGCGCATAATTCAGAAGATGCAAATTTGTATGCTGGTTGTATGAAGCAACGCATATGCAATGGTATGAATGACCAGTTTTACATAAGGGCAGAGTCCGCGACTAACGGCAGTCTTTACTGGGAGAGCAGAGAGTCGCGAAGTTACTTCTACGCATTCTAGGCCGGCGTTAGTGGCAGTCACGTGCGCGTTTAGCAAGAGGCGCGCTGCGCGAGCCAGCTTGATAAAATTGAAGCACGGTTGCGAGCGCAACCAGACCCGGATGCGTAAGAATGCTTCAGCCTGCGCATCACTGCGCACCGAAATATTTGCGTGTCGGCGCAAGTGCTCAAGAGCTGCCTAGTCAGAGGCTAACATCAGCAACGCTTATCAACAGGCGGAAAAACTGGGGCCAGACGGCGGCTAGGAAGATATAAGAGACACGTCTCGTTTGCAGCAATTCTAGCACCGCGAATGAAAGTCCGCCATTCCCTAAGGGCACCGTTCACTGTTCAGATGGCGCTACGACATTTCATGTTTCGCCCCAGTATTGCAGACGCCGGCCGCTAGAGAGGCGATGAAAATGATACGCCATTCCGAACGACAACGGCTTCCTTACCGTCGCCCGTTTGAGAGGTATGCCCTGCGCTTTGACGATATCAAGCTCACAATTGTTCCCGCTGCTCATATCGATTGCGAACGCGTGCTATATTATGCAGAGCATGCGCACTTTGATATTTTCACAACTCGGACAGTCTTCTTTCGTGATAAGCTATCGAAACTATCACGGCGAATGTATACAGCGTCTCTCCAGTTTTGCTAGTTTTGACACTGGCCGTTCCAAAGCTTCACTTGTAGTGGCGCATAGATTGCGCGCAAGCTGCAATGCACGGTGCCTAAAGAGTTTCCGCAAGCTTCTCGAGTTCGAAGCCAGGGTTCACGCGGAAAAAGAGGAGCCGGAAAGAAGCGTGAAGCCCCGTTAGCGAAAAATGAGTCGTCCACTGAGGACCTGCGAGAGCATGCTCGTAGTAGCGGTGGTTTGTGCGAAAATCATGGGGTAAGCCCCAAAAATTTTGACCGTCCCAGTGTAATAATTATTTCTGACGACTGCCTCCATCTGCTTCACCAACAGACTTTCTTAGCGAAATTTTGCAATGTGCATTAAGGATCTCACTAGCGATTAATTGCAATTGACTATACAGACTAGAGTAACCTGCGTACATTTTATGCCAGTATTCGTGCAGTGATGCTCTAATCGCCGATTTCATCTCTAGAAAAGAAGAAATAACTACTGCATGCAGCCAAGTTCCGTCCGTATTTATCAAATATTCGGCCACAATCTCGCGGGTATCATATCTGAGCCGAAATTCACAAAAACTTCTTACGCTAGAATTGTTCGTAAGAAAGAATTTCAGCCAATCCGGATGCAAGGCATTATTATCTAAGGCGGCCGGTCAATTGCAAAGAGCACTTACGAAAGAAAAGCTTTGTGAATTTGGACCCTCAAACTTATAACGTGGTCACTGCCCAATTTATAGTAACTGAAAAAGATAACGCCGTACTCAGACTGGGTGGTCTGATGTGAAGTTCCCCAAAAAATTAGTTTCACACAAATTGCGAAGCGGTGACTGTGATAACCGGCGCAGTATCACGTTCAGTATGACTTGCAGTGTTACGCGCAGTACCACCTGCAGCGAACGTTCTCCGCAGCACGCTAAGAAATCACTTCACGTGTCGAAACTGCACAGTGCGTTATGACGCGGACACCATAGTGGAGGCTTCCGTATTAGTTTTTACCCCCTGGGGTTCTTTAACGTGCACCGAAATCTATGTACAAAAACGTGTTTTGACTTTCGCCCCCATCGAAATGCAGCCGCCGCGGCCGTAGATCGAAACCTAACCTCGAGCTCAGCAGCAGAACACCATATAAAGCTACCATCGTGGCGGATAACACTGCGCGTAACTGCCCGTCTGAAGTCGGACTCTGTATGGACAAAGCCCGCCCCTCGTACTGTATGGCTGTATCTTGGCCCGAAGCAATCCGTAGACCGAGACAGAGGAGTTTCCGGGGGCCGTGCCCGATGCGGCCCGCATTCGCTTTCATGGTCAAGTTGAACACCGCCCGCTCAGCCTAACGGCCGCCTCGAGAGGCAATGCTCCCCTTAACGCTCACACTTTGCCAAAGTTCTCGTAAGGCACATATCTCGGCAGTTTTCAGAGCAAACATTTTGAATGATGACATGGTGACTATCATTACGGGGCCGTCATCATGGCAGTGGCGATTCCGCTAATGCAGCTGCGATGTGTCTATGATAGTTATCGCTTCAAAAATAAAAACGCAGGTGACCCCTTATACTGCATGCGTGCGCGATTTCTACAAAATCTATTGAGTGATTGACGAGGTTCACATTCTGTTACAAACTCATTTTGTCGCCAATAAAAACCATCTTCCTAGCTGCTGTAAGGCGAAAAAAAATTATGGCGTTTTACGTGCCAAAACACTGATGTGATTATGAGGCACGCCGTAGTGGGGGCTCTGGAAATTTGAAGCACCTGGGGTTCTTTAACGTGCACCTAAATCTAAGTACACGGGTGTTTTCGCATTTCGCCCCTATCGAAGTGCGGTGCTGCATGGCAATCCTGGTCCAGGGTGCCACTTAAGATTGACTGCGGCTTGCTGCTCCTTCTCGTACGGTGACGCTGTGTGGTGGCTCGCCGACCCACGGACTACTGACGAACATGGCGCACCTTATATATTGCTGCCAAGTGCCAGTGTCAAACAAGAAACCTCAACGACGTTAAATAATATAGCTTCCATTTACGGGAAGACATTTACGTTAAGACTAAACCTGCCAACACGAAAAGGCAAAAGCGAACTGCCTATTTAACATGATGGCGTTTCCTTCGGTACCTGTCACAAAACGGCAGGACAGAACCACCAGCCGCACTTCATGTCACTGGGACGTCGATCAAAGGGGCTTGCTCGAAAAGATTTTTCCAGTACCAAGGTGACAAGCTCTTGAGGGCAATTATTTACGGTAAACGTCACTTTCTTAAAATACAGCACAGCTACATTAAGCATGAAAAGGGAAAAAAACAGGAGCATCAAATTAGCATAGGTGACCACATCAGTGACAAAAAGCATATTTCCAGCCAGTTCGGTAATTTTTACGGTCGACAACACGATAACGTCACCCCGTTGTTTCATGTTCAAAGCACTTAGTCTGAATGTGACACCGAAGTTCCAGGAGCAGGACACAGTGCCCCGCGACAAATTAAATGCTCGAGTTCTACGTGCCCAGACCACACTGATTATGAGGCATTACGTAGGAGAGGAGTGCGGATTAATTTTGACCACCCGTGGTTATTTAACGTTCTTTAAAAGTACTGAAAGTCGGGCGAGTTGGTAGCTATTCATCTTGAAGCTGCAGCGCGCACACAAGAAACGAGGACAATAAGGTGAAGGTCACAGACAGGCGCTGACTCGCAACTCAGTTTATTTTTAGAGGGAAATTGCACACACACACTCACACACACACACACATACACACACACACACACACACACACATATATATATATATATATATATATATATATATATACACCCATTCTGACTAAAGTGAGCATGTGCAAGAGCATGCGGAATAGAAATAAAAATAATAAAGACATTTTGAAAAATACATACACAGAACTACGTATCTTAACAACATCAGGTGGCGCTCAAAAACCCAAATTCTTTGTCAGTTAGGGTTATAGATGGCTCACTTACGCACATGTCAGCGCGCTTTTTGATATGGAAGGCCTTGGTTAATTCACGTTTTAGTTTGTCTCTATGAGTAAACAAAATCATGGTGTCAGAATAGACAGGTTTGCAATGACAGCTTTTGCAATGGTCGGCTAGGTGTAAGTGGTTATCTTTGTCGAGTAAATTTTGATGCTCTTTTAGACGAGTATTAACACATCGGCCGGTCTGGCCTATGTAAACTTTGCCGAAAGCTAGCGGCAACATATATACTACACCAACTTTGCATTTTACGAGCTTGGAATTTTCTTTTATGGCGCAGACACACTTATTCTTGTTAGTTTGATCAAGTTTTTTAGACACCGCTTGACATATTTGTTGCAGCTTGTCAGGGGCGCTGAAAACAACGTCAACACCAAACCTGTTGGCAACGTTCTTTAGTCCGTGGGAAAAGCGATGGACATAGGACACGACAGCAATGCGTTTTCTCTGCGTGTCATCTCTGCTTCTAGACGGCCCTGGTTCGACAATTTTAATCAACCTAATAATTTTTTCAGCCGCTCTACAAATAATGTGATCTGGGAATCCTACCGATTTTAGTCTTGCGATTTGACGTGAAAATCCCAGGTTCATTGTGTGATAGCACGATTTGAACAAAGAGGCCCTAAGGCACGACACTGCTATTCCATTTTTTGAATGGCCTGAGCTGTAGTGAAGAATTGGTTTTACTGATCTAGGGTTATACATCCACCAAGTGTGTTCAGATTGTAGTTGCAGTGTTAGGTCGAGGAATTGCAATTCATTATGTTCTGCTACCTCGTGGGTAAATTTGAGGCCCAATCCACATTCTCGGAACACTTTTAAAACATTAACAACACTGCAGCCACGTTCTGCTTTATCATATATAACTATATAATCGACAAATCGGAAAACCTTTTTTTAACTATACCTACTAAGCCTTTGTGAATGTTTCAATCAACTCAGGCAAGGAAAACATCGCCTGAGTATTGGGGCAACCTTCTAGCCAATACATACCCCAGAATTCTGCATATACATAGGACCTTCCCATTCGATAAATGTCGATTTGAGATAAAGAGATAGAATTTCCAAAAAAATTCAACAGATGTTTCACTATCGTTTCGGAAGTTGACTTCATCATTGTCGTCACAAATGCACATCTTGACGCTTTTCATTAGTTCTGCGTGAGGAACCGAGTAGTATAAATCCTGTACATCGATACTGAAAGCGCCACAACCCCCTGAATTTTCTTCTCTTATATATGAAACAACCACTTCAGAATTAGGAATACCAAACGGGTCACAAATCTTCAGTGCGGAAAGCTGTTTCTGAATAAAGCATGCTATCTGTTGTTGCCACGTGTTTCTCAGTGACAATGGCTCGAAATGGATCACCGGCTTGTGTGTTTTACAAGAAAATAACACTTCAAGATGTAAGCCTTTTGCTTTCTTCAATGAAGAAGACAAACTTTCTAAATTGAGCGATTGTAGTAATCCGATGGCATGCTGCTTAGCTTTAGCCGGTTTGACTTCTATTTTTCTGAAATTCTTTTCTATAGCCTCGCTCGCTTTTATACCAAACATACCAGCTGACATTATTACAAAACAACCTTCTTTGTCAGCAGTGACAACACGCAGTCCTCTAGAAGCGAGATCTGTGGCTACTGAGCTGACCTTATGAGGTTTTGTACGTGCAGTCCTCGCCTTGGCTACTACATCTACGCATTCACACACACCTTTGGCGTTCTTCAGGAACCAGCCTGGAGATGGCTGTAGATGCAGCCAGCTTTTCAGGTGGGTTCAATACCGGTTCAATTGCGAACTTCGGCCCAAGATGCAGCAGTTTCTCATACACGTCCGGTACAAAGTATTCACCTAGTCGAACCACTCTTCCTTCTGTGCAAGGAGCCTTCTTGACATTGGGCAAGTGAGGTCGAACTGCGTTCCAGTTAGGAACGCAGTTCGACAGATAGGAACTCAGGTAGTCATATCCGCTGTTTTGCACCAGTCTAGGAATAAGCGTCTACTGGAATGATCACCGCACTGTGTCTGGCAGGCTACGCGCAAGCAATCCTTTAGGAACCGTTCTTGCCACCACGATTCGGAAGCTATGATTTTGCATATCCTTCTGGCGTGTCCTATCGATGGTTTCAAGAAGCCGCACTTTGCTTGAACATCAGGCGGACAGGTAGAATGCCGAGCATGCCATGAGGGCACTCTTGCTCTGCACACACACACACACACACACACGGCTATCAGTGAAGCCAGGTCAGCTGGGTTCACTGATAGCCTTCGCCTTAAATGTAACTACACGAGCTTCTTTGCATTTTGCCCAAAGCGAAATGCTGCGGCCGATGCCGGTATTGAACCCGCGACTTCAGCAACACAACGTCATAGCCACTGGGCTACCGCGGCGGGTCGCTGTGACGAATTCCTAGACAAAAATGTGACTGCTGAACCAGAGTGTAGAAATATTAGTTCATGGGCAACCAAATGTGTTAATTGACACACCGCCAGCTGCAGTGCCGGCATTCCATTCTTGCCAGACTGCACATCTGCGAACAAAGCACAATAAGGGCTCATTCACACTAGGCCGACACGACACCGATTTTGGTCTGCCGACTGTTGGCGACAGCAATTTACAGGACGGAAAACGCTGTGGCCAATGGTTTAAAGGAAGGAAAACGCTAAAATTCCTTTAAATAAAGGAAGGAAAACGTTGTCGCCTACAGTCGGCAGACCAAAATCGGTGTCGTTCGGCCTAGTGTGAATGAGCATTCAGCAAATGCTTTGCCTCCCCGAAAAGCCACGTAAGGAACCACGTCACGCCCTTACTAGAAGAAAAGGGGGCAATTGCGCGTTTACTCGAACCGGGTGAAAGATGGTCGAGTAAACTCGCAAAGTGTAAATTTCCTTGCCGGACCTATCAAAATGATAACTGGTTATGCCGAGACCTTCAGATTGCATCAGTCATGGGGTGGATCAGACAAGGCGCAGTTTGGCTCACCTGGACCTGCTGCGCCAGATGCATTTAAACATGGTAGAGTGTGGCCGGGCTAGTTAGGTTCGAATGAGACTGGGTGATTTCGCAATTTGGGATGTGGCTTGCAGCCACCAACGAAGAACCGCGAGGCTACTTTCATACGCTGTGTTGCCTAGCCTCGACGCAGGCTGTCGCAGCCATATCGAACAGGCAGAAGAGTTCACGCAAACAGCGATTTTGTTAACAGCGTGTGCACGAGACACGACGAAAGCACGACAAATAGACACCGACATAAAAGCCAGAGTTTCATTGCTAGCAGCAGCATGGCCAAAAAATGCCGATCTATTGGAGCTCTCAGTGGATATGGGTGGACGTCCGCTATGCAACGTACTCGCCTTCACGATACATTTTCTCGCGTTGGAGGTATCGACTTGACATCAAAGTACTATCGGCGCATAGCGTATGATGTTGCAGAGGAACCTCCTGGCTAGGTGGTCGTGGTTAACGTTACAGATTAGGCCAAAGTATTCTTTTAACGCTGTGTTGGGCACAGAAACCTTAATCACGGTTTATTTTTTGAGGAAGCTTGGCGTATGGAGAGATGGCTCAATGCACCGGCTACCCATTGAATACCATGCAGCGTACGACTGCACGCATCAGCCGAATTAGCCAGCGGAAACAGGTAGGTGATGCGTCGTACAGCTATGCGATAGCCACCCGTTAATATATCCCCACAGGCAGCACAAGATTGCTGCCAGTGGTAGGAAGGGCATACAAATGAAGCTCATGTAAAAGTAGACTGCGTTTTATTTGTTAGATAAAAGCTATTTTGAACAGCAACATCTTAAAAGCTTTCTGTAAGTATACAGAGCATGTATAAATTAAATGTCACACATTACACAATATACAAACGGGTGACGTTCGACCTTCGGCCACTAGTGCTTCCGGAAGAAGAAAACTTGGTCCTTCACAGCAGAGTCCGAGGCAAGGGCGCACGTGGATTTGTCTTTTGAAGACGAAGACTGTAGGGAGTCACTGGAAGACCAACGCTTGAACTGGCCATCATCGGTGAGAAGCTCCGACTGAAAGAAACAGGAAGTTAGTGCGTGTACACAGGATGTTGAGAGAGCTGTTGTAGCAGGCTGAGGCGCGAAGGAAAACCGTGAATTTTGACTCGCAGAGAGAGCTTAATGAACTTTTAAGTTAGCGAACACCGGAAGGACGAGAAAACGGCGGATGCGTATCTTGTTAAAATCCATGTTGAGGAAAGGTTCAAAGCAACTCCGCAGACACCTTGAGGCCGGAGGAGAGTGATGCAGGCGGGCAGGCTAAAAGCAAGTGCTAGGTAAAAGTCGCAAAGAAATGCATACTTTACGAGTGGCGAACGCAGGATTTATGAAGCCCGGTGCAGGGGTCATGGCGTGGTAATCCTCGTCGGCAGCAACAGGGTGCTCATCTTCGAGCAAGCCCTGGCGCTTCCTGAAGGTAGGTTTCTTGAAGCTGATCGAGAAATCCAAGGCCGCAAGCCTCTCCCTAAGAAAGGACATAAGGGCAGAGAATGAATCGGTGGGCTGTTCAGGATCACGAACGCTTACGGAAGCATCCACCAAGTGGTGGGGGGGGGGGTACGATACAATGAGAACAGTGCTTTAGAAAAGGATACAAGGCTTAAGGAAGGGAAAGTGAGGCCCACAGGCTGAGTAAGACCAGAGGGACGTCTTACTTCAGGCTAGAAGTCGTGCAGTAAATGAAGGTAGCAGTCGATGCGGCTAGATTTAGTGTTGAGGAAGTGGAAATAGGATATGAATCGACGTGAACTAGGTGACCAATGTGTCAAGCCGAGATGAGTAGCGAAGTGGTACTGCACATGCACTCAGCCTTGCCTGTTTCTCCTGTACAGCACGTAGCCAAGGACAAGCAAGGCCACACACAGGATGCTGACGAGGAAGGAGGCCAGCGCTGTAGAGTGGGAGCTGGACTTCTGAGGTAGTGTCGAGACAATCATGGCATCCTTGCAGGAAGGCCCCTTGAAACCGTCGAGACACCTGCGAGAAGGTGTACTATTCACAAATTGCGTACAATATATGAGGCGAAAGCGAGTTGACGAATCTCATTAGTTGCTTAAGCTGGCTAGACAATAAGCAGAGTACTAGTACAGGGATGTATGCTAGAGGGTACGTGCGGGTGCATGTCTAAGGGAATGGCTCAGCATTGATATAAAGCTTGACAGGTGTTAGAGTGCTCGAAAGAGGTCGCGCTTGTCTTGGTCCATTAGCTTACCTGCAGTAGTAAGAACCGTTGCCGGAGATGCAGCGGCCACCATTCAGGCATACAGGATTGCAAAACTGACCAAGGACGTCGGAGCTGGTCAAATTGTAGTGCTCATCTGGGAGAGAACACAAAACGGAAAGTAGTTGCACCTGCGTGCTCAGCAGAGGGTGTGAACGAATCCGGAAATGGGCAGCAGCACCACAGGCTAACGATGCAGATCGGTAAATGCGGGTGGGCGAGGGGAGTGCTCAGCGAGGAGCAACAAGGGAAGATGTCAGCCAGCTAAGCGAAAGCTTACCGGATTCTACACAGCTATGAGCGTCCTGTGCCAGAGAGTAGCCATGAGAACAAGCACACGCGTACGCACTAGGGTTCAGCAGGCAGATGTGTGCGCACTGGTTGCGGGCGCAGCGGTTTACGCCTGGATAGATGTAACGAGAAACCACGAAGTCTAAGCGTAAAATGGTGGTAACAGAATAAGAGCACGCTGTGTAGATTCTTGTTACAGGCTAGCGTCTAATTGAAGAGTAAAGAAATATGTACCACTTGGTTGGTGAACAGCATGAAGAACTTTGAGAACCGTGGCTTTGGCTGTGCCGTGATGTACAAGGCCAATGTTTGTGCCGGTGTATTTGTTGCAGGCCATCAGAGAGTCCGAGCCCCAGTCAGACCAGTATAGCCAGTCTTCGAATAGAGCGATGCTGAACGGGCTTGACAGGCCAGCACCTCGGACCAATTTTCTGCAATTAACAATTCAGCAAGTTGGAAACGCATTCCTAAACAGCGCCAGAGATTACGCGACATGGCCGAGCTACAGGCAACAAGTTCGTGCGGGCTGTTGACTATTACTACTGCGGCTTAAATGTGCACGGTAGCAGGTGCAAGTTACGGGTAATTAGAAAGGATTACAGGACTGCCGCCTTACCGCTGTTTGCCATCGTATGTTGCACTTTCAATGACATTTTTGTTCGCGTCCGACCAATATATGCGCTTGTGAACGGCGTCAATGGTAATGGAGCAAGGCCACAAGATCTTATCCGTGAGCAAGATAATTCTTGCAGTGCCGTCCATGTTGGAGCGCTCAATGAGGCCGTGGTCTTTGTTCACGACTTCGTGCCATACAGCCCAGAACATCAACCTGGAATAATTGAGGATATCAGTATTCTATCCCTAGCTGTTGTACACGTAATACAATTTGAGCCAAATACTGCAGCCTAAGCAACGAAAAAGATTGGGAAGACGCACTAACCCGTCGTTAGCCGAAAGGGCGAACGTGTTCAGGTGCGAGTAGGTCGTATCGACGACGTCGGTGCAGTGTTTGAAAGTGGGCTCGCACGCTTGTATGTGAACCCAGCCGTCGGTGAAGTAGATGTTGCCGGCTACCCAGTCGACCGCAACGTGGTGGGGCTCGTGGATGTCGTCGAGAAGTGTGAACTGCTTGCCGTTTCCTAGAGTCATAACGTTGATGACACCCTGAAAAGTGGTCGAGCGCCAGGTTAGCCAAACAGAAGGAGTAGAACTGCGACAGACAGGAGCACTACGAGAGGTCACGATAATATACGCCGAAGGTGCAAGAAAGCAAGAACAGCCTGAGCCTCCAAAAGGTTACGAGTTGCAGTAAACATGGGTAAACTGGAAAGCCTTGATGGTAAAACTCCTCGAAAATGTACAGGCAAGCTAGGCGGCCGTGGAGGTGTGTCTTGAAAGTGGTACAGAAGTGTATATTAGCCGAGTGGTTCAGCGAGGCTCAGCTGCTGTAGGAGCTATTGAAGTGCTTGGAGAACTAAGTGTACTTAAGGCACTGTAGGAACGTGCTGTCATCGAAGTATAAATAGTGCCGACTCTTTCCGCTTACAGGTTCGCTCTTCAAGCACCGGGGAAATAAGGCAAGTGTACCGGATATTTAGGGCACTAGAAAAGCGAAGGAAAGAACACCGCTGGAATTCTGAATTGGACCCTTTGCGACACGAATGATATGCCCTGCGATAGTCGTCACGTGCGTATTGGTTTAACAGCAGCTATCAGGGCTTATCGGGTACCAATGAAATGACATGTCAGTTACGGGATGAAGTGGGTGGATGGTGAGGCTGCCGTCAAAAAGCAGATTTATAAGGAAGCAGTTGCAAACTTGAAGCACAGATCAAACAGGTATGCGTGCGAAGGACAGGAAGTAGGGGTACCTCGTCCATTTCGGTCCAGAATACGGACTGGTCGGTCACTCGGTAGTCCATACCATGCATATCTGAGAGAGAATCTTCAGCAAGTAAATGCTGGGCATGACCGTGCATTGAAAAGCTCCGTATCTGGTTCGGAAGCATGTAGAGCAGGAACGCTTCCCCATCTGAAAGTGCAGAGCCGATTAATAACAGCAATGTGGTAGCAGGCGTTACGTACATTGAACCTTGCAGTAGCGGCGGTCGACACCGAGGGCGTAACCATCAGCGCATGTGCACTTGAAGCTGCCCTTAGAGTTCTGACAGAAGTGACTGCAATGGCCGGGAGTTTGACATTCATCGACGTCTGGAGGAAATTTTGCAGAGAGGAAGCGATGAGTGCCAAGTTAGGACAAAATGAGCGGAAAACATACCATCGCACGACTTGTGATCTGGGTTGAGCCGGTAACCGGGATGACAGGAACAAATCGGACCAGATGGAGATTCCCGGCAGATGTGAGCGCATCCTCCATTAGCAGTGCCGCAATGTTTTACTGAAAGTATAGAAACAGCACGCAGTTGTGAGCGTGGCAGGCTAAGGCAGTGGCAACTTACAGCGCACAGATGAATCAGCAAGCTCACGTCTACTGTTGTGCAGTGGGAAGAGCGAGTAAAGCAGTAGGAGCTGCAGTAACGAGCGCGCTATGCTTTTACGAATCGCCGGCGTTCGGTTTAATACTGTTCCTGAATCAGGCGAACTGTTAGGCGACATAAATGAGGATTAAGTCACTTTCGCAGCAGAATGGGGCATGCATCAAAAACCATGGAGATGGAAGTATCCAGACGAGAGAAGTGAAGGCTCTTGAGAGTAGTAATGCAACTGTACCGCAATGGCTGCCTTCGTCCGAGAAATCGGCGCAATCGGTGCGTCCGTCGCATACACGGGACCAGGCGATGCATTCGTGGGAACCGCACCGGAATTCGTTGCCCCAGCAGGCAGGCGCAGCTGAAGGAAATGCAACACGAGTTGAAGGCGACATATGGATGGAACTTGTTACTATGGTTGCAGGCTCATTTGAGAGCTGTAGTGATAATGCGGCAAGACGAGAGGGCCATCAAGACACCACGCCACCAAGGAGGTGCGAGAGCAGTACTCACTAGTTGCGCGAACCTGCGTGGTGGGGTGACATCGAGGAAGGAGTTCATCCATGCCATCGCCGCAGTCGTCGTCACCGTCGCAGAGCCAGCTTTGCAGAATGCAGCGTTTTGTTCCAGTGCAGAAGAACTCAGCTGACTGGCATATGGGCGCAGCTGCGAGTATAGAAAGTTGCGATGCCAGATAAGTCAGCAAAGTGCATTTACTTGATACAAGGTCACGCAGAGGAAAATTGAACGTTTTGCTAGGAATCGAGAGTGGCTAAATGCGGCTCTCGTGCTGTCACTCCATGAAGCTCAATGCGTTGACCTTCGTTTAATTGTGCGCCGTCCCGTTTATGTTGCGTTCTCGAGTCGACACTGCCGCGTTGCAGGAAAACTAACGCGGGCATACGGAAAAGCTTACAGCAGTTGCGCTCGTCCCTGCCGTTGTGACAGTCGACGTAGCCGTCACACATGTCGTGGGCGTAGATGCAGTGGCCATCACCACAGTTGACCATGCCCGTGGGACACTTCGATCGGTTGACCTTTGCGTAATCTGAGATGGGTAGAACAAGTGCGTGCAGCATTAGAGGTGGAAGTGAAATGATCAACGAAGGAGGCAGTGTCACCATCCGATTAACTGCCTAATGGATTACCTTAAGCGGCAACAAGGCATCGCCATAGGATGGATAGGTGGGCTAGCCGGCAGTGTATTAAACTTTGAGCACTATAAACACACAAGACGTAGAAACGGAACACAGCGCGCGTGGCGTTTGTTTTATGTCTAGTGTGTTAATAGCGCTCCAGGTTGTCTAATAAGGCATCGCCGTTGCATTAAATCACACAGCTGCATATTTGTCCTCAACACTACAACTAAAGAGCGGGCAGGCTCACCACAGCCAACTTCGTCGGAGGCGTCTTCAGCAGTCGTCATCGTGGTCGCAGCGAAGCCTCTTGTCTACGCACTGCCCATTGGTGCAGTGGAAATCGTCAACCAAGCAGGTGAGAGGTTCGGCTGCAGAGGCAGGGAAAGTGGCGTACGTAGCAATGGTGAAATCGTGGGACAGGTGATGAAAAGAACGAGCGAAGTCTGGGCGGGGAGGTATGAATGTGGTGGAATATATTTATGCATGTGATAGAACGACAGAAACCGACTTGGTCACGGCAGAAGACGAGCGACCGCTGAGGGGTAATCGATACGACCTGCGAATAGCGGCGGTAATGCTGGATTGAGGTGGCAGTCGAGGTGGACAAGACTGACCAATAGGCAGAAGGTTGTGGATGGCGGGACATGGACCAGTTATGCAGAAGGGGTTGGAAGCGGAACACGATGTTTATCGAACAGATATTGTCAAAAAAATCACCTGCAATAGGTGTTTATTGGGAAGAGGCTGAAATTAACTGAATAATGGGCGACATGTAGCTAAACGAGAATTCGGGGCACGTGTTGGAGACGGAGGAATAAAGTAACGTTATAATGAAGTTCATATCTTTCAGGACAGTGGTCGAGTGAAGCACAGATCTCGGAAGTGCCGCTAATCCCGATATGCATCTGCATGGCAGTTCTCATCGCTGATGGTCTTCATTTCGCAATACGTGCCGGTATCTTAAAACTGAATTAAATTGGCCGTCAATTCGTTACGAGAACATCGCGATTTATGACGCAGTTAAGTCGAGTTTCAGGTAACCGACCTAAGTACGCCGAATTGCAGTTGCCTCCATGCAGTTTTAAAAGTTGTGCTACAGAAGACAGCTAGTACGCATATGGGACATTAAATGCGAACGTCCGTCGGGTTGACAAGCAAACATGGAACCTAAATTAAATTTCCTTACTGCAGTTTTTTTCGTCCGAGGAATCTGTGCAGTCTGCATGGCCGTCGCAAGTCCAGTCGTGGGGAATACACTGGCCATTGGCGCAGCGGTCGTGACCGCTAGGGCAGCGTACGGCGTGGCAGTTGAGCTCGTCGTCACCATCGGGGCAGTCTTCAGAGCCATCGCAACGCCAGTAGAGAGGAACACAGACTCCGCTGCGGCAGGTGTACTGGTGGGTAGCGCAGGTCTGGCGGGCTACGAAAGAATAGGCCTGCTTTGTAACATGTCAACACACCGAAGGGAGAAAGTGGCGTGCGCTGGATTATTGAAGTTTAGTCCCAATTATTGGCTGGAGATTTACATATTCTGCGCGACCAGTGGCGCTGGAGGAAGCCACGCAATGAACGTGTCATTGAAAAGTGGTAGGGATTGGGTTAATGAAGCTGCGGCAAATGGAAGGGATGCTTCATGGAAGAAAAACGATTCTCACTGCAGTTCTTTTCATCGGAGAGGTCACCACAGTCGTTGTAGCCGTCACACTGCCATTCCTTTTCAATGCAACGGCCGTTGGAGCATGTGAAGTCGGTGGAAGGACACGTGGCTGCACCTGCGTGCAGGAGTATGGCAGTCTAACGGGGAGTGCGCTAAAGAAATCCAAAGCCATACCACAAGATGCTTCGTCCGCGTTGTCGGAGCAGTCCTTGTGGCCGTCGCACCAGTAGGTGGCGGCGATGCAACGGCCAGCGCATGGGAGCTCGTGCGGACGGCAGGTGCCGTTTTCGACTGAAACAGGTGGAAAGTGGGAAAACTCGGTGTTAACGCGTGGTCAGAGGGTTAAGCCTGTTTGAAGTGCAAGAAATAGAGAAGGACCTCGACAGGTGGCGTTGTCAGCATTGAGGGCCATTCCAGGTGGACAGAAGCAGGAGCGGTCTGTAGTGCGAACTGGTAGGCAGGTGTGGGAGCAGCCACCATTATTTTGTCCACACGGACCGGACGCTGCAAGACGAGAAAGTGAACATTAAAGCATTAACGACTGGTAGTGGGCATGAATGAAACAGAGCTAGAAAGCCGGCAGAAAAGGCAAGATGGGAATGACGAGCATGGTACGAACGTGGTACAATTGCAAGAAATAAGCGGGTGACATGGGCACAAAGAGCATGAACTTACCGAACGGAGGGACTTGAGAAGCGACAATCACACGCCTCGAATAGGTGCCGTTTCGCGTAGACCGCAGGGGAACGTGACGGCGAAGGTTGGGCTCGACAGACAGATCGATGTATTCAAGGGAGGCGTTGTCACGGGATATCCAGTGGATTTCGTTGTGCGCAGCAGACACCGAAGAGACATGCGCTTTCACTTGTTGAACGATGACCGGTGTCCTGGAAAACGTAAGTGATAATAGAATAGTTAATAGCGATAATAAGTAAGCATGCCGACAGGCATTCGTTAGTGATTGGAGATGATCCATGGGGCAGTGTTTATGAAGAGGTCAATAAAGGCGGGAAGTGGTGGTAAGGCAATGTAAAAGGTCGTAGCTGTGAAAGTGCACCATGACATCGCACGTATTAAGGCAACGTAATGGTGGCTGTAGTGTTATGGAAGTGCATAGATAGCGCTGATGTACGAGATTCAGTTTTCGAAGCTCGAATAGCGCACCTGGCCGTGAAGTAATGAGACAGAGTGGAAATGCCGGTGAAAGGTTATGGAACGGGTGGATCAGCGATGCTAAGGGACAGTGAGAGTTCTATCGCGCGAACGTGCTACAGGAAGTCGTTGAAAATGCTTACGCCGAGAACGTGTTCCGAAGGTCTAAATATTCGATGGTTCCACGAGTGGCGTCAGCCCAGACGAGCTTCCGGGCCACCAGATCGACGCTAAGGGAGACTGGAAGCAGCAGAGTGGATAAAGGAAGTAGCCGGGGGTTTCGGCCATCCATTGTGTACGAGGTAATCGCGGGTAGGTCACCGGCGGTCAGCACAAAAAGTATTCTGAAAAGAAACAAAGGATGGTCTAGTTACTTAAGAGCGCGATGTGCTGACGGGACGGAACGGCAAACTTGTGGCGGTGCATCTGTGCTGGGCCATTACAGTCGTGGGTATATCCCTTCAGTCATAAATTATGATCGACTGTTTGATGATGCGAGTTCATGCCAAGGTGATGCCTTGTTTTCAACGGGGGTGTGCAAGGTCGTGGAATGACTACATGGTGTAACGATAGTTACGGAGTAATCAAATATGTATTCAACGGTCAGTCATGCTGCGCTTGTCCATAAAACAATGTCTACAAACCGCTCGAATTATATGCGCAATTTAATTGTTGTGCAAGCATTAGAAAAACTTTACAATTGCTAATCAACCGCCTCACGACGAAAGCACCCGACAAACACAGCAATGCCGTCACCAAAGCGGTCCTCTAATTCCACTCAAAATGGAGGTACGTCAGGCAAGCAGAATGTTAAAGTAGCCTTAAGCTTCATGTTGGTGGCGCATTCCTCGTCCCATTTCACAGAAACTGCAGCAATAAGTCGCGTCCACAAATGTACGCCACGACTGAAGGGGACAAGCTGCTGTGCAGGTAGATTGCATTATGCCTTAGCAAGAGAAGGAAGAGTCGAAGGGCTTACCCAGCAAAAGGGTAGAGAGCAACGCCAACTGGTCGGCGGAGGTCGTCCCGGATGATGGCGTGACCGGAACCGTTGGCTCGGCATACCTCGAGCGTGTACTTGTCGGCGTCTACCCAGTAGAGAAGTTGATGAGTCACGTCGAAATCCATGCCGAAGACCGAGCCAATGTGATTGTGGACGGTCCTGCAAATGAAAGGAATGAAGCGAAATTGGGTGCTGCAGCACACGACGGTGAGAACTGCTAATGAACGGGAACGAAGATGGAATGCTGAAGTCCACTGAAACCATGTGGCATTCAAGCAAAGTCAGAAGCATAGGGGAACGCCTACCATTGACTGAAAGTGTTGACGTTGACTGCGGACAGGATTTCGTGGCGATTGTCACTGTAGTGGAGCGTTTGGTTGGACCAGTCGAAGGCCAGCGCACTAATCATTCCCAAATTGGAAAAGGGCAACGCAACGGGGAGAGGAGCACCGACCCTGTCGAGTTCAATCTTGTACAGCAAGTCTTCTTCAGCTACGACGACGAAACGGAAGTCCTTGGTAACTGTAAAGACACGCGTGCAATTTAACACGAAAGCAAGAGGCATAGCAGGAGGGGCACCCTTCATGCGAATTATCATGGAACGGCCGCGTGAGTGACATTCCCGAGCCTAATAGCACTTACGCTGGACATCACTCAATGGTGAACTGGCTGTTGAGGCGAAGCGCAATCTAGGCTGTCCGTTTCAGAGAGGAAAAAAAAAGGGACAGGAAAACTACAGGGTGTATCTGCTGTATATTGTTATGCTAGCCATTACGGCTATGGGTCCAAAGAAGTTTGCGAGAGATTTAAGTGTACGAAGATGAAAACAATCCATAAATTGTCATGTGTTGCAGACAACGCGCTTCTCGTGGCACCCGCGTTAATAGCACGTTCTGCATTCGCAAGCAGAAACCGAATAAAATTCTAAAATTCAGGTGGCGTGCAGCATGATCAGAACAGCCAGATCAACTGGATATGGCTGGATGGAACGCCAAGGATTGAGCGGCCGCCATTCGACGAAGTTCAGCAGTGCACAGGAACACCATGCACATGGAAATGAAGGTGTACGGAGAGGCAGTGCGAGTGCGCGAGGTTTTGCGCTAGCAGGGTCACCAGGAGGAGCGCGTGTTATCGGTTCAAAGAATTAAGGCGGCGATGAGAAGTTGCGAATAGAGTCGGAAAGGCGAAATGCTTGAAGTATGAAAGGTTGGCGCAAGAGAGAGCTGCGACAAAATGAACAGCAAACCTGTGCAAGAGCGCTTGTCAGCCGCCAGTTTGTATCCAATGCGGCACAGGCACATGTAGGAGTTGGCAGAGAGCACGCAGATGTGATCACAGGGGTTGGCCCAGCATGGATTCTGGATGCCTAAGGAAGAGGAAGGTTAAGGTAAAGCGCGAAATGGTGCGAGAAAACGTGTGATGTACCTCGCAGGCGTAGGACTGGATGGTAAACGTGAACACCCATGATGTGGTTGCCGTTTTCACGTAAAACGCGGTGGTGGTGCTTGCCGGTAAGCTTGTTGCTGGAGTCGAGGGAGTAAGATGCCCAGTCGCTCCAGTAAACCGTGTCCTCAAAAACAGCAAGGGCGAAAGGGTGGAAGACATCTTCATCCATGACGACGGCTCGTCTCAGGGTGGCGAGCTCCAGGAATTCCAGCCTGGAGAGCTTGGCGTCACACCAGTAGAGACGGTTGGTGGTCTGATCCAACGTAAGGCCGTTAGGCCAACCAAGATCGGTCGATACCAATTGCTGGATGTTCGTGCCGTCCATACTCGAATGCATGACTGCTGGCTGCGAGCCCCAGTCTGTCCAGTACATGGCCCTGACGACCAGAAAATGAGGGGCGGGGGAATGTGAAAGCAGATGCAGTTGTGTTAAGCTACGTGCAGTACTAAAGTAAACAGATTTGCGGAAGTGAAGGTAGAAATGACGTACTTTTGCGGTGGGTTTACGATGATGGCTCGAGGAGAATCCACCGACTCCGTAATCAGGGCGCTGCAAGAAAGGCCATCTGTAGTACACACAAGGATGCGTTTGACGAGAGAGTCCGTGATGTACAGGTTATTTGTAACCCAGTCCAATGAGAGATCTTCCAGTAGAGTTTTTTCTGAAATAAAAAGGAAAGCGGTTAAGAAAAACCGAGAGAACTGAATTCGACACCGATACAGGAGGGGGTGATACGGAAGGAGCAATAGTGAAGTTCATGCAAGTGCAGCAACAAGCAATCAATGGGATTCGCGGGCGGAAATTGGCAATTGTAACGTTGCAGTGAGGTAAACAGGCAGTTACAAGGCCTTAAGCTTATTAGGCAAGGCTTTTCACTCCAGGAAACAAGTGAAACAGGCAAACGGAGGTCAGTAGCAAGCGTGGTCGGCTCATGCAATACAGGTGTAGACGCACTACGGGTATATAAGCGAGCCTAGGAAACCACATACGAGAATCATGCGCCATTTGATACATCGAGTGCGTTCGAGCTGCAACAAGAACGCGAAGCAGGCTCAGTAATTTTAACACCCGAGTGGAGTAAACGTTTAGAAAAACCGCCCCCCAGTACACACGCGTAAAACGCAAATGAAAAGGGGGGGGGGGGGGGGGGGGTCTCTTAGGACAGGCCATTGTGCCGATGCTTCATGGCGCTTTCCTAGTAATGTAGAAAATTGATGCTGGTGTAGGCCAACATTCCTCATCGTATTCAGATGAATGATGTCGGTTGATCAGGGTTATGCATGCTGCTGTTGGCTCAATGTGAATTGCCTTTGATAACGAATGCAAATAACCATAGGCGTCAATTTAAACCATAACAGTGGAGTGCGTGCCCGAAGCATTACTGAAGGTACGGTGCGCGCTCAGGTTTTTTTTTCGCGACGATTGTACTTCGCAAATGTTGCAGTAAGTTTCGGTTCAAACTAAGTACATATGCGGAAACTTTCATGAGCTGCGATGTGTAGCTTCGCTTACAAAACGCATACCTGCCGAGTACTCCAAATCGTAAGGATGCGAAGCTCTTTAGGGGATCTAACGTGAGGTGTGCCTATTGTGAAAGGACAGTATGCGAAATAGCAGGAAGGAGACGGATGATCTCGGGGGCGGTACTGAGCAAGGGTGCTACAGAGCGGCAAGACTTACCTGCACTGAAGAGAGTTTTGAACCCCGAACCATCAAGGCGGCAGGAATGAATGGACGACTTGCGTGCAGAGACATCGGTCCAATATACACGGTGCTGGTCGCTGTCGAACTCCACGCCGACGGCCTGAGCCTCAGCCGGGTGGATTTCGAAATACCGGTTGGATCGAAGCCAGAGGCCACGAATTTCCTTCGTGTTGGAGAAGAGAAGGAGCGGCTCAGGGTCTCGTGCCTTGCAGAAGCTTTTGTCGGCGAGCTGGTAGCCCTCGAGACAGTGACAGGAGTAAGACCCAGGAGAGTTTGTGCACCCGTGGCTGCAGACGTGAGGTTTCAGCGCATTCGTCGTCATCTGCAAGTAGCGGACAAAGACGCAACAACGGTTGATGCAACGGTGTGGAACCGGAGGTCCGCCATGAATCGTAAATCTAGGAGTGATGTCGGAAAATGCCCCTTATTTAATAGCATTCGCAAAATATGGAAACTACTGGACGGCAGCGCGTGTGTGCGTGATGGCCTATTCGCGTAATGGGATGGAAAACCATCACCGCAGCCCCCGTGGAAGGCTCTGGAGCAAATACAGGCTGGGACAACATCCTTGTGCAAGTAGTGCGTTCGTACGGACCGCACCCTCCGTAGGGAGACGCGATAACGGCGTTGAAGGACGAAGGCCCTTCGACACCGGTTATACCGCGTGTTCAGAAATGTTGAGAAATGCCGTCAAGGCAAAGCTGTACAATATACCACGCAGCGAAGAATCTAGCAAAAGGTATGTAGGTGTAATAGAAATACCGGCACAAGAGATGTGGTCTGCCATGAGGTGGAAGCCCGTATTGCAGTAACAGGTAGAACCATTGGTGGCAACGAAGCACCCTTGACTGCATTTTTTCTGGCTGCACTCGTTGACCTCTGCAAAGGAACGAAGGAGGGCAATCATTCGGGCAATGTCACTTGCAGGAATGCTAAGCAGCGGTAAGAGCACGAAGACAGCATCGGTAGCGGGAGCATTGTAGCGAGACTGAAATTGAGGAATAGGAAGCCCACAGCTATGGCACAATGCCGAAATAATTCCTGGGTGGCAAAACAGTGAGCGAAACTAACGCTACACGGATGAAGGCTAAAAGCGTAGCGTTAAGCAGTTTTTACTCACTGCAGAAGGCGCCTTCGTCAGCGCCGTCGCCACAATCCTTCCGGCCATCGCACACCTTTGAAGGACCAAGGCACTGTCCGTCCAGGCACGGGAAGCGACCCTGGTCGACGTCGCAACGAGGCGCTGCCGTGCTGGTGGTATCGTTTTTAGGAACACAGTTCAGTTCATCGGAGGCATCGGCACAGTCTTCCGTTTCATCACAACGCCAGTGGCTAGGGATGCACTCGTTATTGTGACAGCGGTAGCCGGTGCAGTTGTTCAAGTGGCAGTCCAACTCGTCAGTAGAGTCGTGACAGTCTGCTTCGCCGTCGCACACCCATATTGCAGGTACGCAGTAGCTGCCGTCGCGGCAGGCGAATCTGTCCGAGGGACAACGATTGGGGTGGTCACCTATACGACGGGAAAGCGAGTAGCAAGTTACACGCATGGAACTACCGAGGCATTTGCTTAGGATAATTGACTGCGTAGTAGCCGAGAGGACAAAGAAATACCAGTTTCTAAGCATGCAAGAGGAAAGGTGAACAGAGTAGTAAAGGCAGATCATCGCACTGAAGCACGGCAGGCTTTTAACCGAGCGATAACACATGGAAGAGACCGAAACGCAGAAACCATGGCCTGAACACGGACGCGCAGACATGCAACAACTAACCGAGAAAACATGACACCCGGAACAAATGCCCGTAGTCGGATAACCGAGTACTGAAAAGTTGCAGATGAAAGGTCAAATTAGAAGCTCCAAACTGAAGGGTATGGTGACGGAACGGGAAGCTTTCCGGCAAAAGCATTTACGAGCTAAACCTGTGTCAAAGCTGCTCGACGTGTTTCGAGGTATTAGAAATAAGAAAATAAACCGTGACCAGAAAATAGGATACAATTCAACACGTCTTACTGCATCCGGTCTCGTCCTTGTGGTTGCCGCAGTCGTTCTGGCCATCGCACCTCCAGAACATGGTGATACAGCGGTCGTTACCGCAGTCAAACCACCCTTGCTGGCACTCGCAGGCCGCGTCGCGCACTGCAGCAACAGTAAGACAAGAGGAGCACTACGAATGAGGCACGCGAGGCAATATTGGCGTCGTGCTCGAAAGTGCAACGGGAACCGTTCACGAATGACAGCAACATGTACAAGTACTCCCCTCGCGAAGTTTCCCCCATCACAGCTCCTTGCACACATACGATTACGCAAACGTCGGCCAATGTATGCCCCACTGCGTTCTAGTAACACATCGTTAGTTCTGAATCTGTGATTATGATACGGCAAAACCGACTGCGCAAAAAACAATAGTAGACACGGTACAGTATACTGAAAAATAAAGCAGTGGCTCACCCAAATACAAAGCAACTGCTGCCAGCACAACACACGCGACAGACTTCATGCTGCTCCCGGATTAAGTGCGTCCTCACGTCCAGCTGCAAGAAATAGCGAGTTCAATGGCGAAGCATGCCGGTTACCATGCCGGCGGCCAACTGAGCGGTCGTTCGCTCAAGCGTTATACTTATAGCACTTCCACCGTAACCACTGGCCAATTACAGGGTCGTATTCAAGTGACATCATCATTCAAGTCCACGTAGCATTTGGAACAAAATGCTTCATTCAATACTGCCGCCTTCGTTCTAGATAACCAATAATCTCTGGAAGAATCAGTCGTCGCGACAGTATGTATCATTCCTCTTTTTTTTATCTCTCTATTTTTCTTGCTTGTTTTCTAAGCAGTGATCCCAACCAAAATCTCTGAGACATGATTCTTCCCGAGTAAACAACGGCTATCCGTACGGGTTAACGTCCTGCTGCGCAGCTAATGGCTGCTAATGCCTGATGATGATGTGTGGTGTTTTATGGCGCAAGGGCCAGGTATGGCGAAAGAGCGCCATGACAAGTGGTAATATAATCGATGAGCTGTTTGACGGAGGCAATGAGTTTCTCATGGTAGATGTGACATGGCTGTAAAGGGGCCTAAAAACTGTCGCTGTAGATGGCGTAAAACATACAGGGTGTTTCATTTTAGCTGCCCAAATTTTTAAAAATTGCCTGTGGCAGATAGCACAATTATAATCCTTGATCGAAACTACTCGATGAGGCGGCCATTACTTCCACGAGAAATCAAAACGCCTGATTGAATAATTCACATAATTACGCTAATTAACTTTTTAAATAATTATTTCACGGTAAATCTTTCAATCTACGAATTATAGCCTCTGAGTTCGCAAGGCGTTTCCACTTGGAACGAATTATCAGGACTGAACCAGTTTCAAGATATTAATTTTCAATGTGTCCGACGAAATGCATGGGCGTTCCAGTTAACTTTTTGAGGAAAACACTGTTTTATGCATTGAAGCGCAAAAGTAACTGGAATGCCCATGCATTTCATCGGACACTTTCTTGGGTAGAATACGTTGAGCGTATGGACGTCATTTAAGAAAGCTAAAACGGATTTCATGTCGAAAAGCGGTTCTCTGCCTAGAAACAGTGTCAGGTGAAGTGGTATAGACGGCCTATATGCTAAAGGGAAGTGTCTTTTCCTCTCGGCTTGTGCTTCGCGACATTCCAGGAGGACATGCTGAACACTGAGGGTGTTCCCACATCTACTACACATTGGAGGTTCACCGCCAGTCAACAAAAAACTGTCTGTACCATAAGTGTGCCTTATTGGCTACTAATGCCTATAGGAACAGGAAACCGTTCATGTAAAACTTCGAAGTATTGTATGGCCTTTTATTTCATGCTGTTGGTTGTCTGCCTCTTGGGGATCTCACGGATGTGGTAGGTTCATTTAACGTGCTTTTTTGAGAGCCAAGTAATTGACGGTACGCGCGTTCATATTATTATACGGGTTCGTAGGGGCTCGCCAGTCATGATACGCAACTTGAGATGCTTAATTGTGTAAACTTCGTTGTTGATAAGGCAGAAGGGAGTATACCTTCGCCGCCAATTTGCCATATTTCTTAATACCAGTTCGTTTACTAGTTTGAGTACTTCGCCGCCATTTTGCCATCTTTGTTAAGACCAGTTCGTTTACTAGATTGAGTTCATTCATCTCTTTTAAAAACTATTATATTCTAGGGTTTCACACGCTAAAACCACGATCTGACTATGAGGCACGCCGTAGAGGGGGACTCCGAATTTATTTTGACCTCCTGGGGTGCTTTAGCGTGCACCTAAATCTAAGTGCACGAGCATTTTCGCATTTCGCTCCAATCGAAATGAGACCGCCGCGGGCGGAATCGACCCCGCGAGTTCGTGCTTAGCAGCGCAACGCCATATAATATAGCCACTGTAAGCTATATAGCGCGGCGGGTGTTCCTTTAGCAGTTGTGTATCGCGTCTTGTTCATGCGACCAAAACCAGACGTCACTATTTTCTGTCGCTCATGCTTGCTTCCACACTTATGTCAATAAAAAAGCAACACTCATGAAGGTTCCGTTTACTTATTATTTTGTGCTGCTGTTTACAGACGTTAGAGACGCAACGTTTATGTTACTAAACTTCCTGCGTGGTGCTTGTCGCAAACAAATGAGAGAGTGTCCGAGTTTGGCAACACGTGTGTTAACTACGGCGGGTTTTAATCCTTTTCTACACAGTTTCTTCGGTGCCATAATTTTTTTGCCAGTGAACGGGGTGAATCATGACTCGGCGAATCAGTTGAAAGGCGTCCAATAAGCGGTGGTCCGCACCGCTGTAATTCTGCTTATTCGAGGGCAGTGTATACCCACCTTTTACGCAGCCAGCCCAACGGACGCGAGTGTCCTTGTAGGCTCTGATGCGCCATCAAATTTGATTATCTTGAGCCCCTCATTTGAAGGCAAAGCGCCGCGTCTTTCACTTCGTTATTCCCGCTTTCAATCGAATGCGTAGACGCGGTATTTAAGTGGCACAAATGCAGTTCACTCGAAAGTGTTGGAGCTGAGTTTAATCCGTGCAATGAAATTGTTTTCTGGACGCTTTCACGGGAGCGTCGAGCATATCTTACCGGGAAAACTTAGGAACACCTGCTGCCGGCACATTTTCCAGGCAATGACGCGCATATTGGCTGCGAATGCGCCGTTCAAAGCGATTCCATTTAGATTGAAGGGAGTTATCTGCTTGCTATACGGCGCAATATTTTGCTTTTCATGAAAAGTTAGAGTTCTAGCTAATATTATGAGATTTTCCTCCGCATCGACGACTAGCAATGAGAATTTCTCTGTACGGGATAAGCCACGGGACGAGCACATCCACTAAGAATAACAACAAATATCGGCACCGAACACAGAGCTAAGCTTTTTTAGTTTATATATATATATATATATATATATATATATATATATATATATATATATATATATATATATATATATATATATATATATATATATATATAACACATGCACTTGTATTCCCCTGCAATTAACTGTAGCATGCGGACAGGCCCACCGCGGTAGCCCAGTGGCTACGGCTTTGCGCTACTGAGCTCGAGGACGCGGGTTCGATCCAGGCAGCCGCATTCCGATGAGCGCAGAATTTAAAAAAAAAAAAAAAAAACGCTCGGCGCGCCTCATAATCAGATCGTGAATTTGACGCGTAAAGCCCCAGAATATATATATATATATATATATATATATATATTTTTTTTTTTTAATGCCGAGAAAACATAGGTTTGTGAACTAATCTCTGATGCTCGCATTTTGTATTCACTGCGTACTTTCAACTTCATTTTCCGAAGTCGAAGTCTAATTATTTGCTCACCCGTGAATTTGACGACTCATGCCAACAAAAGAAAAAAAAGTCATAATACGTAATCGATGCAAAGTGCTGCCTTTTAATTAGCGCGTCATTGTTGCTTGGCAAAGCTGCGCGTAATCTGTTGGAGTCGCATTGTGAACCGTGCATTCTACGTGAATTTCTTTATATCCGCGAAACAACGAGGCTTATCTAAACGAAACGTGTGCAATGACTATGCGTTTTCCCTAGCCTAGCCGCAGCGTCAAACATGATGAACTGTGGAATTCAGTCCTTACATTAAGCGACTGGATCCTTTTAAGAGGGATCCTCCTCGCCCGCCGGAAAGCCACCTATGACAGCTTGTTGTTGTACCTGCTAAAGACAAAAAAAAGGAAAAGACCTAATGTATAGGGACCCCACCGGGAGCGTCATAGGGGTTGCCTTTTATTTAATTTTTCTTTAATGAACGGTTTCGTCTCTCTCCTCTCTCTATTCTTTTCAACTGTTCCATCTACTACATATCAACCTTCATAGAACCTCTGTCAGTTAATGTGGAGGAAATTAAATGACAGCGTTTTGTTATGGCTCATGAAATTAACACTTGATAAACACTGCAGTTTTATTAGTCTTGATATTTATGTTATTGATAGCAAACTCTCTCTTCATGCCATTTACCTAGTGAAAACACCACCACAATATGACTTTCCTGTCATATTTGTTTGCACCTGTATTCAACAACGCACGCCGATACAGGGGTGATTCTCTTCATACGCGCCAAACACCGCGGTCTGTCGCTTGTAGAAAGGTTCGCTGCGATCGGGGTAGTTGGCACGAATTTATAGCTACAGGCATGCGTAGAACTAAACTACACGTGAGAGACTCGCCAATCAGAATAAATACACACATGACATAACCACAACATAAACATGATTACCTGTAGCGCTCACGATGTCGGTCCCTAGTGGTTCTGATAATCTTGCACTGTCCATAGAAACAAACAATGAACGGGCGCTACTGAAATTAAGCTCTGTCATTATATGCGAGTATTTGTCCAGCTCGGATATAAGCACTTACCTAGCGAAATGCCTTCCACAGGCAATCCGGCGTTGGTGTGCGAGGGGGGGGTTGTGTGGATTAGGTCCACGAAATCTTTCTCAGCTAAACGGGGACCCACGGTTGTACCCACATATGGCTGTCGGAGCGTTGACCACGGTAGTTTGGTCATTTTTCCAGTAATCATAGAACAGTACTTTCGTTGAGCACCCCTTTACGGACCACCTCCCTCACGGTGGTGACGGCGGTGATAAGCTTACCTGACACTGATTCTGTGTTAAAGCATCTACCACCCCCCCCCCCCCTCCCGCCTGCCACTATTTCCAGCATCCAAACAAGGTAAAACGCCCCATCTCGTCCTATTCATTACATAAATCAATGCTTCCAGCTCGTGCATGCAAGCAACGGAAGTGATATGAAACTCAAGTGAATACATTTTGTTGAATGCGCTTTAAAGTGTAAACGGCCGTGTTGATTTCATGCGCCTAACTTCCAAGTAGCTTTCGCTCTGCATCGCCTGTCTTTGCTGCCTTCCCGCTTTGCGGCAGGTTGGCACGCGCTCCCGTTTTCAGCAGTTGAAAAGTGGTCACCAATCACGGCACATGATCAGTGATAGCAAGCACGAACGCCAAGCCGGCGGCGAAGCGCGATGTCCGTGGCGAAGCAGAGAACGTGTAAACACTGAGCCGACGCGTGCCTCTCGCGCATTATCAGGCAGAACGCAATGCGCATCGGTCATAAACCAGCACGCCAAAAACTCTGTGCATTACATGGCATTACTTTTGTAACAAGATGTGCAGCAACACGTGAAAGTTTCCTTAGCTGATGCTAGCACGCGAAAGGTCAAGAAACCAGCTTGGCTTAATCTCTGGAGCGGATAATCGAAAGAAAATGTAGAGTCGCAGTACCAGCCGCCAACTGCCACGAATGTATTGTCCCTGAAAGGGGCCCTGAAACACTTTTGTAACTAATCATTGAATAGCCTCACTGTTAAAGTAGGTCGTCATCTCATGCCACAAAATAATAATATGCTTCGCGCGCCTGAGAGCTTCTTAAATACAGCGGGGTGCTTGGTCGATCACTTTCACATAATTACTCACGGTAAGGGTTGGCTGTGTGAACATCTGCGAACGTGTGCGAACGTTTATACCGACAAGGATGACAGATTCTCACTTCTGGAGTATTTTTTGCCGATTTGATGGGCATGGAAAATCAGTTTTTGGGCTATATGGGTGTTGCTGCCGACCTCAAAGGTGTTGCAGTTCTGCTAAAATGTGTGGTTGCTCCTAAGCTCCACGAAATACTGTGCTACAGCGAAGAATGTCACAGCGACCCATGGCGCTAAGGTTCTGCCGAACACGTCTTTCACTTTAAGTGTGAGACGTGAATATAAGCCTTGAGGCACGGCGAGAAAGAATATTTGCGGCAAAATGTGAACTAGACGAACTCACGTGAAGCTCATCCCTATCATGGCGCCTGTTTAAGGTAATCGACGTAGCCATCTTGTCAAGCCGCTAACAGTATTGTTGCCCCAATTTCGAAGCTGAGCCAGAGCAAAACGAAACCGTTCTGTAGTGATGCCGCAAAATGATGAAAGCCCGTTGGTAGGCTGTATCGAGCCGTAATGGATAATTTGCGATCATTGAATGAAGACCGCTGCTTTTCACCGAACCAGATAAAATAAACCAAATGCTTCAGCGGTAACCCAACAAACAAACGAGAAATCTAGGTGTGCACCAATAGAGGGCAGCGCATTTGTGGCATTGTACTCCAAGGTTTTTTTTTTTTGTTTTTGTTTTTTTTAGCAGCAGAGCTGCATATGTCTACCCTTTCATACGATTTTCTATGTCCTCACCTCAAATCTTGGACTTAGCCTGCCTAGTGCGTTTTGGAGACATCGGTGCAATGGCATCGGTGCAAGCTTGGTCTTTGTAAGCTGGCTTTCCCACATTGTGTTGCATTGAAGCCTACTCATAAAGAAAATCGCGATGTGAACGGGGCCCGATAACGCTATCGCATTCCACTCTTAAAGGCGAAGCTTAAGCGTTCTGGACAGACAAACAAGCTGCTCACGAGGCCCAACTTCGGGACCGTAGAGGTGAGCGCGAGCGAGAGCGACGGGCGGCACGAACCAGCGAGGAAGTGCCGAGGAGCCGCCCGTAAGCGGCGGGTTCGAGAGGAAAGGCCCCCAGATCGCGAATCGGTTAATGCGGCGCATCGACGGAGGTACAATCGCGATATTAGACAGTTTTAGTTTCACGTACGTAGAGGCTTTGCGTACGTAGAGCCTCTACGTGTAAGCAGTGCGCATGCGCAGAACGTAGCGGCCGCGCGCTGGTCTCACGGACGTACGTGAGATTCGATTCTTTGCGTGCGTTTCTTGCGCACGTAGAAAGCTTCACGTGGGCGTTTCGCGAGATCACAAACAAGCGATAGCGTGCCGAGCGCGCGCAGACGGCTTGCATCGAAATACGGCGACAAGATGACTGGTCATCTTTTTCATTCCAAGACAACGATGAGAGCAGGTAACGCTTGTACAACACACTTCCAGGCATTGCGGAGACCATCGCCGGCACGCATCAATGCACATCACCGGCTTGGCTGAAATACTCATATTGGATTGAATTGGCTACCGCAGTGTTCGTATTTCCCGATAGATGGAGCTACGTGGTTCCTCTTGGTGCGCGTCACGTACGTGTAGCTAAAAGCGTTTCAGATTGCGTGCACGTAAGGTACGCAGACTTTTCACGTTTGCGTACGTAAAGTCCCTACGTACGTGTAACTAAAACTGTCTACTTTTGAACGTGAACACGGCAGCGTGCTGCTTTGCTCCAGTGACTTTATGCTATCCTAAAGTCACTGGAACCTGGGAAGTACCGCATCCCTTTTCTCTTCGCCGCCGCGCCGCCGATTGGTCAGTTGCCGTCAGGTGATCAATTTTCACCATAGATGGTCCACACCGCGCCGGAGCGGGCAAGTAGACAAATGCATCGCTCGCACACGCCGCGCGCATGAGCCATCAACGAGGTCAGAGTTTCCGTTTTGTGTAATTTAGGGCATATGTAACTTTCGTACACTTAAGATAAAAGAACAGGAAATGCCCGGGTGCTGCGCTTTCGGGTGCAGCAACCACCGGGAGTCAAGTAAAGCGCCTTTCCGGATACCAATTAAGCGGGAAGAGCGACAGCAAGCGCCGTGCTATCTGGCTGCACCGAATAAAGCGTGACAATTCCACTCCTACTAGGTGAACTTGATGATACCGCAAAGCTGAGAGGCTTTGCGCTATCATCGAACTTCGTAATTGTCATAATGTGATTGAGATGTATCACGCGTTTGCTTTGTAGTCTGCGGTTGGCCTTGCGCAAACAAGGCGAAGAGATGCTCAGCAATACGCACAACCGAGCAAAATGCCAGTCGAAGACTGTCGGAATGCGGTGACTGTGTAAAAAAATAACAATGTAGTGAGAAAACCGTTGCAACGAAGATCTATCGTCCTGTCAATGTCGAATATTAAAATATACATTTTCTCGTCTGTTATTGTTTGTTACGTCTTAAAACAACGGGAACATGACCTAGATAACTCTGTTTTAGCATCCCTTTCCTTGTACTGCCGTCGGGGACGGTTTATCTTCGTCGAAGTTGATTGGTATCAATCGTTTCAAGCGCCGGTAAATCAGTAGCCACGTTCGAAAGCAATTACATCCACGCTTATAAACGATGCGTGGCAGCGCTTGTCAGCCTAAAAAATTATCTGTGACACACGAGCATCGGGTTTGTTTTAAATTTAGAACGAGGGGCGCGCAGTTAAATGCTGCACTTTCAGAGTAGACGTAATTTATATCGCATCTAGCTAAGCGAAACACGGTTTTGTTTGTGGACAGGGCCCACTGCGACAACCATCGTGCCGGTGTTCACTGTAGCTAGCCTAGAAAAATCTAGAAAGAGCTGCCCGCGTTTTTTTTTTTTTCTTTTTTTTTTTTTTTATTTTGCAGTGCATCGAACAGCTACGCATTAGCTACGAGGGTAAAACAGTCAATGTATACAAACCCGAGATAAACGTAGGCCTGCGACGTATAAAATGCTTAAAACACGTCTAATGTTGCTTAATTATGCAGTTAAGTATATTCCTTGGATAGCTTCCAAACGAGCACAAAACTTATCGGGGAAGAACAAACGAAAGGCCGGACGGTCGAGCGCCCGTCCTGTCGCTGGTCTCGCTGCATGCAATTTGGCGCCTCTAAAAATATTCCGATCGTACTTATCTGTACTGCTTCGCACGCACATAAGATGCACCATCTCATCTTTTATCTAAAGGACGATCACATGCGTTTCGATTTGCGATAATACAAACCGTTGAAAGCGAACCTACATAGCTGCGCTGCTGCTGCCCGAGCGACGCGTTGGACCAAATCTAGAAACAGCGCAATGTTGCCTGCGCGCGCTTCGGCGATTGCGGTACTTTCCAGGTTCAAGTGGCTTTAGGTACAGTACTTTAGGCTTTCCGTACTACCAGCGCAGTCTAGCGGCAGCACCTAGAAGCAGTGCGCATGCGCAGTGCGTCTGGCGTGCGAGAAAGGTGACTGGGAAAAAGAGCAATCGCAGGGAATTGTTCGTGTGTGTGTGTGTGTTTGTAGGGGGGGGGGGGGGGGAGGTTCAATTCACTCTGGGGGTGACGATGACAAGCCAAGAACGGTAAGGATATGCTTTTATTCATAAACGAATTTTGGTTTTCGTTTCGGTAGCCGTCTTTTTTTTTTTTTTTTCTGCCAGGTGTAGCTCTACGACATTTGCCGCTGCTTGGACGCACCGTCACTGACTGCTCTGCCTGAGGGTCCGTCGGACAGATGAAAAGGTTATCTTTATCAGATAATTTATCAAGCGTATTTATTATTACTTAGAAATACGGGCGCTGAGGCGATTTCTTCCGGGGTATGCTAAATACTGCTCTGTGATCGTCGCTGCAACTGATATCGTCGGTAACGGCGCAGCTAGCCTAATAGAAAGCGAAGTGCTGAAAATGTTTGAAAACTTTGCGCGCTGTTAACGGCATTTCTCGGTAGAAACTCGAGGTTCATTTGAAGCGGTACGTAGTTAGGAGTTTTGGCTTTTTTGGCAAAAATGACCGTATCGCCTACATATTACGGCTGCGCATTACTTCTATCTGTGCTCAAGAAACTAAGGTGGGCTAGTTTATTACGAGTATTATGTACGGATCTCGCTGTGTCTCGTTTATATTTGCGCCGTAAAACCTTGTTTCATAATACCTCTATACATACATGCGAGTACTGAGATAGTTCTGGTTGCTTGAGTCAATGGTAGAGAAAGAAATACCTTGGGGAATATAAGTGGAACTGTACGTTCGTTTTCTTTTTGTTCGTTGATGGTATCCGTCTTGTAACAGTTTTGGAAGGGGCAGCCATGCGTCTGATGCTTGTACACAGCTGACTCAGCAAGGGGATGCTGCAAGGCAGCAGTTACATGTGTTTCCCTTTAACGTTTGAATATGAGCAGCGCCCACGGCTGAACAGCCGACTATGGTTTTGCTAGGCACCTCCAAACGGGTAATCTTCGAGTGTGACAAAGCCTAACTGCAAGCGCATAAATATGCTTCAACGCGAAGCGGTGGCGGCGGCTGCGCTGCCTCGATCCGGAAATCGCCATCTCAGAATCCCTCGCTCTTTTACGGGTCACCTATTCTACCTTCGCGCGCATTGCGTTACGCAAACACGCGCGTGTTGTCTGCTTCACGCGTACTGCAATAAGGGAGCTTCAAGAGCGGTAACAATGTTGAACTTGCAATTACGTTCCGCACGATGTATGAATGAACTTGACACTATGTTATCTTGTGCCGACGTTGCCTAGATCAATTGTTAGTCTGTAACTAGGCTATTTCCACACATGCATGTTATACTTGTGAGCGTAATGTAACAGGGATCCCCTGTCTTCGAGGAAGGTATATACAGGGTGTTTCAGCGAACACTTTCAGAAAGTTCTAAAAATTGCCTGTGGCAGATAGTACAATTCTAGCCCATGAGCTGGTCTACTCGAAGATGCAGACATTACTTCCAAAAAAAATTGAAGGGTATAATCGACTCATAAACAAATTTTTTTTTACGTTTTTAACTACCTGCTGCCTGCTTCCTCGGCCTCACGTCGCTCATAACGTCGGTGGCATGCGGCGTCCCTTATTTTTCTGCAATATCGTCTAAATGATGCCAGTCTACAGCCAACGTAGAAATTGTACCAAAAAAAAAAAAAAAACCCGCACCAATTTAATCGTAAAACTGGAAAACATTACTTGCAACGCAAAACTCGAAGGACCACTCAGCTGCGTTCAATTGGACATTAATGCTTTCGCGTTCACAACTAATACGACATGCTTAGGTTTCCTCGGATTTTTGGTTACAGTCAAAATGCGGTCACTACCGAGGAAGAGAAAAACTGCTAGCAGACGCCAAGCGAGCGCTCCTCCGGGGACGTGATGCGCGCGAAGGGAAGCTACTCTCGCCGCGCATGCGCACATATATTGCGAGGCGCCGGTTAATATCGCTGGTAGTACAGAAGGCCACACGCTCCCGTGTTCACGCTCAAAAATATCGCGACTGTACCACGCTCTGAAGGCCGATACTTATAGTGGTGCGGACGCGCGATTCCGCCGAGACTTCATGGGCAATACGTAGGCTTCAGTTGTCGTGTGTGCGACCGATTGTGGTTTGAAAACGACCTATATCGGTGATTGCGAACATTTGTGACGTGACTAAATGCGAAAGCAATTCACAGAGTGGGATGGCTGCGATTTTTTCCCCATTTTGTTCATGTCCATCAAGCCACCTTTCGCGCCCACTAAGTCTTGAGAGCAGTGCTTACAGTCAGGGGTGCCCGGCCCCCGCTCCAATATTTAAGGACGGGCCGTGCCGCCTCGGAGACCGCCCGCGAGTCTCCGAGGCGGCACGGCCCGCGCAAGCAAGCAGCCAAGCCACAGCAACGGAACCTAAGCGGACTACCTCTTCGCCGGTTCCACTCATGGCCGACAACGGTTTCGCTTTGAAAACGATTGACAGATGCGCGACGTGTTCAAAAGTTGCGGTACCGCTCCGCTGTCTCTGACAGCCGCTGACGCAGTCACAATTCTGACTAATCATGTGAGTGCAAGCGAACCGGTTCGCTTTCGGAACCGTTATAAGATAACGCTTGGTGCTGTTACAGTGCCTAGAATATTGACCCTTTTCGCGGCGATCCCGTGGCGCTGCCATGTTTGATCACGTGGTGACGCGGCCATTGCTTGCCTCAACTGCCTCCGTTGCCTCCGCGTTTACAATGGATGTGTATGACGCCGGTGCGGCTCACCAAACCTCTGTTTCGGGAGATGTCGTAGACGGTGACTGGATGGACGACACGAAGCTTTGGCCGCAATTTCAGAGAACATGCAAAAGCACCTTCGGAGCTGATTAAGCTACGTCCAAACGGCGCGAGCAGCGTATATGGTGCGGGCTGTAAAAGAGGGGCTAAATATGTATTCGAAGCTACCCCAACTTTCCGCTCATGAATCAGGATTACGGTGTTTTGGTCTTCGTTCTTTATTTGGCAAATATTTTGAAGCAGCGGCTTGTCAGTTTCTGACTCAGTAAGGTTCCTCGGTGCGGTCACAATCTGATCATTTTCTGCCTAATCGCTCGTGGGTGAGCTCAGTTCCGTTAGATTTGTTCTTGCTGCACACAAGGCTTGAAACGTAGCTGTTCTGCACATTGTAATACCTTTTAGCAAATTCGTATTATCGCTAATAACTCGCTTACTCTTGTGGACCGTCACGAAACATTCAGCTTCGACCATTCGTTCGCTATCGGTATAATACCGTCATTTATTGTGCGTATATAGCGCGCCTATATTCAAGTGTTCGCCCATTCACTTATTCTTGACACGTTGGCGAAAGAGTGGGTGTACTTTTCCGTGCTGGTTGGGGTTGATGTGTGTAGATACTGTGCGCGTAACCTACTATATACGACAGAAAGCGGCGCTACTCCCGTTATCATTGTTCAACGAGCGGTACTCAGTCTTGCCGACGTACCGGGGCTGACGCGCTTTCTTTGAAGTTTAGCAACACAACGCTGGAGGATGAGCAAATTTGTGTATCCTCGACGAAAGCCGTACATCTCGAAGAGCCGAAAACATGTACGTACAGTTGCAGCAGCGGCACACGAACTTGGCCACACAGATTCATTAGATTCCTTAATATGCCAGTCACTATTTTTGCAGCCAACTACTGCACACGTCTTCAATTCACATGATTAAAACCAGCTTAAATGGAGCACAGTGCTTTAGCGAAAACTCAGTGACATTTCCGACAGCTGATCGCGCAGAAGCAAGGTAGAAGCGGTAATGGTTCCGTATTCGTGCGCGGTCGCTGAGGGGTCGTATGGTCCGTAAAATAGCGCACCGCCGTAAGCTCCATCTTGTTTCTCTAGAACAAACTGTTCCTCGAAAAGGTTCAGTACTTACTAGTGTGCCGACCGCCGTGCGTTTCTAATAGACGAGGCAGCCTAAAGCTTGCCCGCACGGCACCAGCACCGAATACTCCCCTGGCGGAAGGATGCAAGTGTTGAAGGTTGTCGCTGGGCCAGCGCGCCCGTGTTCTCTACAGCGCGAGCGATCGTGCGCGTTCTTTTCGCGACGGCGAGCGCGACCTCATCAAGGCGGCACGCAAAACTGCTGTGTTGTTCATTGCCACAACAGCCTCGAAAGGTCGAAAGCCGCCCGTGAAGTCCTGCAGAATTCTCGGGAAGTGGTACGAGAAGAACAGGCGACAAGCCTGGATAATCGCAGTGCGCCAAGTCAAGGAAGTCAGGTACTTTCGCATTCGCGTGCAATATCACGGCCGCTCGATAAAAACGCAATAGTAACATATGCCAGTATTTAGCACATGGCCGTTTGCTTAGACGTGTCGCGTAGTTGAATCGTGCAGTGACATCCGCCGTGTTAGCTTAGCGGTAAATGCATATGTGTTGCGCCGCTATGCTCGACGACGCGAGCTCGATTCCCGGCCACGGCGGCCGCACTTCGATGGTGGCGAAATGGATGAATACACTTGTTACCGTGTACTTTGATTTTTGTGCACGTTAAAGAACTCCCGGTGGTCAAAATTATTGTTGAGACCCTCCATTACAACGTGCCTCATAATGATATCGTGGTGTTGGCACGTAAAACCCCCGAATTGATTGTACTGTTCGTTCACTCGCGATTGCCACGGACGAGCTCGAGAGAATAATATCCCTTTTACAAACGCTGCAACTTAAATTCCTAGTTATGCAGGCACTGTAGCACTCTATAGGGTCCGCGCGCTACTTGTCTTTTGTGTGGTAGCAATCCGTATTTAATGCAAGCTGCGGTCATCGCGTGCGTCGGTAAGCGGCAGATCGGAAAGCAGCTGCCCGAGACATGCGCGTTATGTTTGTTGCTTGGCCATGCTTTCTAGGTTCACCATATCCCAGCACGCTTTAACGTAATTGCCACCTTGCACATTCTTCCTGCTTTACTCTTCCTGCCAAGAATCTTCGTTTCGTGTAGTAGCCGGCCATCGGTATGAGCTTACTTTAGCTGCGGCGGGGCATTCGCCCGACGAGAAAGTATATTTGCTTTGATGAGGCATGTATCGCTAATTCTCGCGCTCGTGCTATGGTACCAAGGTAAGCGCCGGTTACCGTGATCTGGGTTCATTTCGCGGAGCAGTTTGTACGAGCGATTTATCATGATGACTGAAAAGATACCTTGCTCACTTATGCAATGTGTTGCCATGACTCTAACATCTGCATTGAATAAGGCATGTTATACATTAAATATTTATACAGCATGATATAAGGCACTATGCGCATATGTAGTACTTGCATCGTTAATTAATTTTATTGGCTTATTGGTGCCTAATGCATGTGTTCTTTCTGTGCTGACAGTGCGGATGCCAGTTCCTGTGAGACAAAATGAGAGCAGCCGTGTATGCGCGCCCAGCGACCAACGAAACCAACCGCAAGCGCCACCGTCTCTGTACATCTCTGCAAGCATGCATGACCGCTTTGTGACTGCACCATAGAGAAATAAAAGTGTCTAAATTACTGAACTCTGTGTCTACCTCTAACTCGATGTCCTATACAATCTTGTTGGACACTTCCAACACGCACTTGGATTTCACTGTCACACCACCGCCCAAAATTTGTTCAACGCCATACACGTGTGGAAGCAGATGCTCCCCTTTCTTGAGGCTGCCGCCACGAAAAAAGCTGTCGGCGTCGGCAACCTTCTTGAAACCGCATTGCAGTCTTTGCATCGCTGTTCAGCAAGCACGCGATCTGCCGCCTTCGAAAACGGAGCGCCGTGAGCACAAGCAGCAAAGGAAAGCGCGGGTGAAACAATGTAAACAAAGCGGAGACTGCACCACGGCGCGACCGCTCTGCTTGACATTTCCACATTAGGGGCGCTGCCAGAAGGCGCAGTAGCACCTTCTGGCGACCGTTTTCTCGTCTATGGGAGACGTGACACCGCCGGTGACAACGTTTGCCGGTGATGCCTTCCGCTGGAGGCCACCAGACGGCGACACTCTTTGGGACCGTGAGAACCGAGAGGCGCAGCGCTTGAGACGCGCGCGTCGCTTGTGCTTCGGATACGCGTTCGTCGTTGGTAAGCGCAGTCGGTTGCGGTGCGTTGTTACTTTCGAGCAAGTAGCGTATGGTGCCTCCGCGTGTCATTGCTGGGTGTCTTTCCTGCGCGCGCGGTTCGCACTTGTGTCTGTTCATGGACGGAACCGCGATGTCGTCGCAGAAAACGAGGCGTAAAGACAGCACCCGTTTTGTCCCATATTGTACCAGTAGCTACCGCTCAAACAACGAGCGGGTCTCATTTTTCAGCGCGCCTGCTAACCCAGAACGTTTAGCCGAGTGGGAGAAGAATTCAAAGAGGGCAGACCGAAGACTAACTCGGGCGGCTGTCGTTTGTGAGAAACACTTTATAATTGCTACATTGAGCGCAAGTTCAAGATTACAGTCGACGTTGTGTCACCCGTGAAAATTTGCCCTGTTTAATTACCGTCAGTTGCAATAAGTGCGGTTAGGTGTATAAACAGAATATTATTAAATTTATGGTAATTAGCAACAAATTGGCGTGAATTTAGGAATTGTGGACATGTGTCGCATATAATAGTTCGAAAAAAAAGTAATATTTCTTCCTCGCATTGGTATTTTTCGAAGAAACACCTGGTATAGTGTCGCGTAATAATGATAACTGTGCATACGATTGTTTGTAAGTGCAACGAAATCATATTCTTTCGATTACGCTTTGCACCTCAACCAACGTTTCGCAGTGCGAAACGGACTGGGACTGCCCATCGGCGTCTCTCGCACAAGCGCGCGTTTGCTAGAGACGCCGCTCGGTATAGCACGGTCCCTACAGCTATCGCCGTCTGGTGGCCGCTGGTGGAAGGCATCATTCTCCGTGACATCGCGACGACCGCGGTTAGCACATTAGTAAGTATGTTATGGTGGAGGTTGGTGGCGTGGAGCAGAGGTAGAACACCCGGCTTCTAATCTGATAGTCGTAAGTTCGAAGCCTCCTCCAGTCCACCACATTTTCAGGCACGGAGTGGCACCTGACACCGGCAAAATAAAAAATATCGCCCAGAATTAGTGGGGCTATACTAGTCCAGGTGCAACCGAATTAGGAAGACCCGCTAAGCTTCAACAAAGTCCCTCCCTCACCAGAACAGGAATTGGCCTCCCTGGTGCAGTATTCGTCCCCTACCTCCCTCATGACTTCTACAATTAATCCATGACCTTCAGTCCCCAGCGGCTGCGGATCACCTGACACCTGACTTGACACCTGACCTGACCTGGCAGGAATGACCTGGTGGTCAGACCTGCCACGCGGCAGAGGGTGCTAAGAATTCCGGACAGGCCGCCACTGGAAACTGAACCTGGCAACGTTCAATACGCGCACCCTATCGAGTGAGGCTAGCTTAGCAGGGCTATTTGAAGAAATATCAGGTACTGCCTGCGATATTATTGGCCTTAGTGAGGTTAGAACTGATACTTATATAGTGCTGACTAACGGCAACGTCCTCTGCTACAAAGGTATTTCAGATAAGAGAGAATTCCGAGTAGGATATGTCTAGTCCATAAGCACATAGTGGGCGACATTGATTAATTCTACAGGATTAATGAGAGGGTAGCAGTCGTCGTAATAAAACTTAATAGGAGGTATAGAATGAAGGTAGTACAAGCCTACGCCCCAGACTCTAGTCACGATGATGAAGAAATAGAACAGTTTTATGAAGATGGTGAATTAGCAATGAGGAAGTTGCAAACTCAGTATACTGTAGTCATGGGAGACCTCAATGAAAAAGTGTGGAAAAGCGGCCTGGTGAGCAAGCAATTGGCAAACTACGGCATGGGTTCTAGGAACACTAGAGGAGAGATGTTGGTAGAATTCGCGGAAAGGAATAGGCTCCGAACACTGAATACCTTCTTCAGGAAGTACAGCAACCGGAAGTGGACCTTTAAAAGCCCTAATGGATGAAACAAGGAATGAAATAGATTTCATACTTTCTGCCAATCCCAGCGTAGTGCAGGATGTAGAAGTGTTAATTTGAAGAGAGAAAGAATAAAATTAGTCAAGAAGAAACAGACCAACCTAGACGTAGTAAGTGTAAAAGCAGGACAATTCAAGCTGGTGCTCGCAAACAAATATGTTGCTTTAGAGCAGGAAGATCAAGATAACGTAGAGGTAATGAATGAAACCGTAACTAGGCTGATCTCGGAAGAAGCAATTGAAGTGGGAGGTAAGGCACCAAGGCAACCAGTAGGTAAGCTCTCCCAAGTAACAAAGGACCTAAAGAAGAAACGGCAAAACAAGAAAGTATCAAACTCGAGAGATCAGATAGAATACGCTGAACTGTGAAAACTGATCAACAAGAAATGCAAGAAATCAACAAGAAAAAGATATCCGAAATTATAACGTGGAAAAGATTGAGGAAGCAGTAAAAACATGGACGCAGCATGAAATCAGTGAGAAGAAACCTTGGCATAGGATAAGGCAAAATGCATGCACTGAAACATAAGCAAGGTAATATCGTCAGCAATTTCGATGACATAGTAAAAAACCCCTTCTATAACACGCGATGAAGTTAGAAGGGCCTTGAAAGACATGACCAGGGGAAGAGCTGCTGAAGAAGATGGAATAACACTCGATTTATTCAAGGATGGAGGAGATATGACGCTTGAAAAGCTTGCGGCCCTTTATACGCAATGCCTTACGACTTCAAGTGTACCAGAAAGCTGGAAGAATGACAACTTTATACTCATCCACAAGAAGGGAAACGTTAAAGAATTGAAGAATTTAGACCCATTAGCTTCCTTTCAATATTGTATAAAATATTCACCAAGATATTTTCCAATAGAATCAAGGCAACACTTGACTTCAGTAAGCCAAGAGAACAGGCTGGCTTCAGTAAGGGATATTCTACGAAGGATCATATCCATGTCATCAACCAGGTAATCGAGAAATCTGCTTAGTACAATCAACCTCTCTATATGGCTTTCATAGATTTTGAAAAAGCATATTCATTCAGTAGAGATACAAGCAGTCATAGAGGCATTCCGTAATCAAGGAGTACAGGAGGCATACGTGAATATCGTGGCAAATATCTACAAGGATTGCACAGCAACCTTGGTTCTCCACAATAAATACAGAAAGATACCTATCAAGAAAGTGGTCAGGCAAGGAGACACAATCTCTCCAATGCTATTCACTGCATGCTTAGAAGTATTCAAGCTCCTAGACTGGAAAGGCTTAGGAGTGAGGATCAATGGCGAATACCTCCGCAACCTTCCGTTTGCAGATGACATTGCTCCTATTCAGGCAATAACTGGCGATGAATTACAGCTAATGATTGAGGACCTTAGCTGAGAAAGTGTACGAGTGGGGTTGAAGATTAATACGCAGAAGACAAAGACAATGTTCAATAGCATGGCAAGGGAACAAGAATTCAGGATCGCTAGTCAGCCTCTAGAGTCTGTAAAGGAGTACGTTTATCTAGGTCAATTATTCACAGGAGACCCTGATCATGACAGAGAAATTTACAGAAGAATAAAATTGGGTTGGAGTGCATACGGCAGGTATTGCCAAATCCTGACTGGGAGCTTACCACTGTCGTTAGAAAAAAGATGTACAATCATTGCATTCTACCGGTGCTAGCATATGGGGCAGAAAGTTGATGGTTAACAAACAAGCTCGAGAACACTGAGTTAAGGACAGCACGAAGAGCGATGGAACGAAAAATGTTAGGCCTAACCTCAAGAGACAGGAAGAGAGCAGGATGGATCAGAGAACAAACTGGGATAGCCGATATTCTAACTGACAGTAGGTGGAAAATGGAGCTGGGCAGGCCATGTAATGCGTAGGATGGATAACCGGTGGACCATTAGAGTTACAGAATGGGTACCATGAGAAGGGAAGCGCAGTCGAGGAAGGCAGAAAGCTAGGTGGCGTGATGAAATTAGGAAATTTGCAGGCGCAAGTTGGAATCTGCTGGCGCAAGACAGGGTTAATTGGAGTTTAGAGGGAGAGGCCTTCCTCCGGCAGTGGACATAAATAGGTTGATGATGAAGTACATTCTAGGCACTGTAGTGCTGTGGTTACGTTTCTCTTTTTAGGCGTCGAACTGAGGTGTTTCGTAGAAGCCGAAAGAGTCCCTGCTGCCAATCACCTCATTTAGATAGGTCTCAATGATTTCAGCGACGAAACCTCAAAAATAGTTGCGCTGCGCGTGCAAACATCTGTCCGGCCCAGCTCGCGACATCAGATTTTTTGAACCCGAAAGTGTTTTATGCTGGCGTTGGCGACACTGATCTGTACTATAGGGGGCTGGATGGCGCTTCAAGCGCGCGCAGCTGAAGCTACCGGAAGTGAGAGGCCTTGTCCCGGAAGTAGGCCATTTGCGGCTTCGCATCGCTTTGCAGCTCGCTTGCGCTCGACGTCTTTTCTTTTTCTGCCTGAAAATGCCTGCTTGTTGTGCCGTGAATTGCACAAGCAGGCCGGAGAAGTCCTTCTGGAAAGACGTTTCACGCGTAAGTATTTTTCAAATCAGTGTAATTTGCATTGTGCGCTGCGTAAAACCAAGGCTGTACCGCTGACATTTTGGCGTGCAGCCGCACACTCCTGACCACAAGCACTACAATTTGGGTCATTTTATGCATAGGTTCCCGTGGTCTCGGAGCGATTTGTGCAGTCGATGGGTTGCAAACTTAAGGCGAGACAAGTGGAGGCCATCACCGGGAAGCAGACTTTGCAGCGACCACTTCACGGAGTCGTGCTTCGACCGGACGCAAGCACGAACGCGGCTACGACCTGATGCTGTCCCTACGATATTCAATTTTCCCACACACCTGCAAAAGGTAAGGACGTGATGTTCTGATATGTTCCTATTGACGCTAATAGAGTAATTAATAGTCTGTGTTTATGTTGGGTGGTTTTTTTCCCGTTCACATTCAGCAAAGCCCAAAGTATTCATTGGCATGACATCGCCGAGCTTACGACTAATTATTCAACTGCGCGAAGTGTAAACGAGAGTCGCAATAGGAAAATGTTTGTTTTCTGTATAGAGCAGAGTGTTACATATCATGTGGTTTGAGTGTGCCTTGGACCTGCCTGTGAAGTACACTAAATAAATAAATGCACATATGAGATGACTCGGGCTGCTTTCGGCACGCCGAACTGTTGTAGATATTCAGTGCATAGGAATTTTTTACTTAACTCTCCGCGGCACTTCATGCAGCAGGTGAGCACTGTGGTAATCCTCAATATTAAATGTACCTATTGCAGAAACCTGCAACGAGGAAGCCACCAAAACGGAGAGATCTGGATCAGGGTGGAGCTCCAATTGAAGATGTGACGAACAGTGTAAACTCGCCACAGGAAGCTTCGCCACAGAAAGCTTCCGCTAATGTAAGTATTTTGAAAGCCACTCGTACAGAGCAGTATACTTTAGCCACAATCGAGGCTAAACTGTATTGGCATGCTTTTATTGAAAAATAGTTGCTGTGATTTGGAAGGGGATGGTGCTGGCTAATGTGTGTATCGACATGTTGTTGCACTGTGTATCCTTTTTCTATCCCGCACCACAAAAAACAAGGACAGTTATCCACCAATAGATCTGCGCTAAATTCTTTAAAGTACCTCATGTGAGACAGCGACTGAGCCACAACTTAGTTAAAAAAGTTAAATTATGGAGTTTTACGTGCCAAAACCAGCTTTGATTATGAGGCACGCCGTAGTGGGGGACTCCGGAAATTTGGACCACCTGGGGTTCTTTAACGTGCACCTAAATCTAAGTACACGGGTGTTTTCGCATTTCGCCCCCATCGAAATGCGGCCGCCGTGGCCGGGATTCGATCCCGCGACCTCGTGCTCAGCAGCCCAACACCATAGCCACTGAGCAACCACGGCGGGTCCACAACTTAGTTGTTCGATATATTAGTATACTATTGTTATTCACTGTTTTGACTCGTGCTATGTTGCTCCTTCTCCATTTATTAACTGAATACTGCCGGTATTCAGTGAGCGAGCATTCACTTCCTGGCAGAGTTGTGTTTGCTGCTTTTAAATGCAGGAGCCTTTACATCAAAACTTTAGTAGTGTTGGTTGAAACATTTGTTAACTGGTCGATGTACCATGCCATTTGCTTTCAGGTTGCTGAACACAGCTATGCTGTCATGGAGACAGCACGCACGCTGAAGAGGAAACTAGACTGTTGTTCAGCATCAGCAGCCACTGTGAGAAAAAGGCTGAAACTCAGCCAGCAACGAGAGCGTCGTCTCAAAGTTAAAGTGCAAACATTCAGCGAGATTATCAACGACCTCAGGAAAAAACAGCTTGTTTCTGAGGATGCTTCAGCTATGCTTGAAAAGTGCTTTTCAGGTGTTCCCGTAGAGGTCATGAAGCGTCTGCTCAAGAAAACGCCAACTAGACCCAGTGAGTCTGAGAAGTTGAGCAGAGAGAAGTATTCCCCAATATTGCGTATGTTTGCTCTGACACTACAATTCTACTCAAGCAAAGCCTACAACTATGTTAGAGAAACTTTTGGTTGCTCGTTGCCTCATCCATCAACATTAACAAAGTGGTACAGTGCCCTAAATGGGGAGCCTGGTTTTACAGGTGAAGCTATGAATGCTATTGAAGCAAAGGCTAAAGAAGCTAGGCAACAAGGCAAGGAGGTTCTTTGCAACCTCGTTGTTGACGAGATGGCCATAAGGAAGCACGTTGAATGGGACGGCAAAAATTTCATGGGATATGTCGACATAGGGACGAACATGGATGACGACAGCAACAATGTCGCAACAGAAGCCATTGTCTTCATGGTCGTATCCCTCGACTCCCATTGGAAGATTCCTTGCGGCTATTTTTTAATCAATAAGCTTTCTGGAAAAGAACGAGCAAACCTTGTGAAGCTTTGTTTAAGGAAGCTGCATGATGCAGGAGTGCGTGTGGCATCACTAACATGTGATGGACTGCGAAGCAATTTCACGATGTTTGCAGAATTGGGTGCATCATTTGAAAATGATTGTGTGAGAAAGCCGTCATTTCCTCACCCAACTACCCAGGAGAATGTGTATTGCTTGCTGGATGCCTGCCACATGATGAAATTGGTAAGAAATAGCCTGGCCTCACTTGAGTGCCTGAAAGATGAATCTGGGTCACTAATAGCATGGAATTACATTCGCCTGTTGCATGAGCTGCAAGAGAAGGAAGGTCTTCATGCTGCTACAAAGCTGCGTGCGGCTCATATCGACTGGCAATAACAAAAAATGAAGGTGAACCTCGCTGCTCAAACGTTAAGCTCGAGTGTTGCTGATGCGATTGATTTCTGCCGGGAAGACCTTCGGCTTCCTCAGTTCAGAAGATCGGAAGCGACGGCGAAATTTATTAGATTGTTTGATCGGTTGTTTGACAGTCTTAACTCTCGCAACCCTATTGCTAAGGGGTTCAAGGCACCACTCCGCCCTGGGAGTAAAGGCATATGGATTGCTTTTTTTTTTTTTGAGAAGGCAAAACACTACATCAGTGGCCTTACTGACGTCCTGGGAAACCCTATTTGTGAGACAAATAGGAAAACTGCTTTCCTCGGATTCCTGGTGACCATTGAGAGTACCATGGGCCTGGCACGTTCACTCCTCCTTGGAGAAGCTCCTCTCTTGCGCTATCTACTTACATACAAGCTCTCTCAAGACCATATTCAACTCTTCTTTAGTGCTGTGCGTTCCAAAGGAGGGTTCAACAACAACCCCACAGCATCACAGTTTGTGGCAGCTTATAAGCGCCTGGTTGTGCATAATCAAGTGAAGGGTGGTCGAGGGAATTGCGCATGCCTTGATGACACTCGAATTTTATATATAAGCAGTCATATCGGCGCTCCAGATGAACTTGATGTCACAACAGCAAAAACAAATGGCACCAATGATTCCCTGGAAATTGTCGACTTTTTGGAAGAAAGTGAGCTGGAATGTCTTCCACTTCTATCTATTTATGTGGCCAATATTGCTGGCTATATTGCTGGCTTTGTGTGTCGAATGGTGCAGCGAGGAATAACTTGCTCTGCATGCCAGCTGGCAACAGTTTCAGAAACGTGCTCAATAGCACTTTTGAACAGAAAAAACAATGGTGGTCTCATAAAGCCGTCGTCCTCCACTTCTTACATCTGTCAGCTCACAGAGAAGGTAATTCGACAAGAAGAAAAGCTACTTGGGGGAAAGCTCCCTAAAAATGGACACTTTGCTGAAGTCCTTACAGTGAAAGTAATGAGGCATCTTTCAGGACAGCTTGAGAAACTATATCCAGAACTCCGCGAACACATGCTCGAGTCAGCAGCAGACTCAAACCACTTTGTGCGCCTTGTCAAGTGCGTTATTGGGTGCTATGTAAAGGTACGGATGCACCACATGGCAAGGAAAGCGACTGAGAAACTATCTGGTCCCAATATCCGAAAGCGGCTGACCAAGCTCATTCTCTTTTAACAACCAATAGTCATCAGCATTGCTAAAGTGTGTGCACAAAGGTGCCAGCAGTTTTTCCTGTATAATAAACAAGATGTTTTGTGCATTAGCCTATATCCTTTGTACGATTTCTTTGCACTGTTAATGAAGTTACCGCATGATGTGAAATCCATGAATTTTCTTCAAACTTTGTTATTCACCACTCCGTGTTTGCTATATATATGTGTGTTAAAGGAAGGACGTCAGTGAAGAGTTATAACACCATCCACTGTAAACTGGCTATACCAGTAACGAGCATACATAAACTACGTCAGAAAACAGCAAAGCGGAATTAAGAGCACATATCCAATTTAGAAAATGTTTTCTTGTCGGCGCGTAAGCAGCCAAGCATTTTCGATCGCGTTCAAGCCCGATCGGTAATAAATTTCTCGAATGTGGTTGGCAGTTTTGGGCAAGCCCAATCGCGATCGATCCTGAGACGTTTCTACTGCGATCGAAAGTGCCTAATGCGATGCCATGTTTCACGTTTTTCAATGCAACTGCTCTCGAGAACTGGCATCCCGCGGCGATCGCGTCGCTATTGTGAATGATAGACACTCGAACGCTGGTGATCAAGATTCTTGTTTTAAGTAAATAAAGTTACGAGAATACACGTTCACACTGTCAAAAAGGCGTGTTCCTGACAGACAGAAAAACAGTAATCTATATTGCGCAGAAAAGAACGGGAAAAGGCCATTCTAACGCAGCTTTTACCCTTTATAACGCGCACGGGTAAAGGCAGCAGACACCTCCTTCCGGGACAAGCCGCCGGGCCTCTGCTTACTTCCGGTGACTTCACTTGCGCCCGCCGCGGTGAGCGGCGATGCGGCATCCAGCAAATTATAGTGGAGATCAGTGGTTGGCGATGAACTTCCATTACGGGACGTAACGGATGTGACGTTCGGCGCCGAATTTTGAAGGCGAAAGCCCTTCATCTCTCTTTCGAGGTAGCGTTGCGAAGTACAGAAAATATGGCGTGATGATTAGCAAAGTTAATGATTAGTGATTGAATTAAAGTAGATCAGGGTGGTATAAAGTGGATTAGGGCAGATTAAGATGGATTAGATGAAACAAGGAGGATTCGGGTCGATTAAGGTGGGTTAAGATGGATTAAGGGGGATTAAGGTAGAAGATGGAGGATTGTGTGGATGATGGTAGATTAAGGTGGATTATGTTGGATTAAGAATGATTAAGGTGACTATGGTGCATTAAGATAGATTAGTGTGGACTAAGGTGCATTAAGGTAGATTAAAGGCACAGACAAGCGCTCAGCGCATGAATCGACATAACCCCGCTGATGCAAAGATTGCCTATCGTACTGGTTAAAACGAGCCATGTTTTTCTCGTTAAACATTCATATTTTTAATTATTCACTAATAGTCGCAAAAAATCCCCTTTGGTGCCCCACGAAGAACATGAAGATGTATCAGAGGTCTAACACGTGACCTTCTATTAGTGTACGCAGTTCCTGGTCTTTTTATTAGTATTAAAATTCAGAACACTTTTCCGTTAGCTTTTTTCTACCTTACAATGTGCAGATAGGCCTTCGTTTGTAGTGAGTAGCAAAGTGGCGCTGCGTTCACCTTCATTTTCAATGAGTTGGCTTGGCTCGTCTATCGACAGATTAGCGACGACGGGGGCCAGCCAGCCATGGAGTAGGTGTGTACTTGGGGAAAAACGCGGTACAAGTATAATAAAGGCCTCTACAACAACGCAAACTTATTGTACCATCTTTTTATATTCAAAAGTGGTTGAAAAGCTGAAAAAGCAGGTGTTTATCCGCAGTTGTACTCACTCCTGAGAAAGCATAATGATGGGCGGCATTCACAGTTTGCGAGGCGGGCTATCGGCATCGCTCTCACTTCTCAGCTTTGCTGGAGGAGGGACTCTTACTTTTTAGAGGCTGCTCAGATCGAAAAATTCTGGTAACAAAATATCTTTGAATCTGCCGCTCGCATTCCTTAAGCTGAGCGCGTCGCGACTAAACTGGCTGCCCAAGACACTACGGAGTCGGACCAAAATGCTCGTACCGTCGCCGAAGCGACTCGGCAGTTGCACTTGGCGTGCAGCGTCGACGCCGCACGCCCAGCAAACCATGCAGCAACACGGTCGCCGGCCCGCAAATCGTGCGCTTTTCCCTGCAGCGGACCGTGAGTTCCCGAAGCAAACATGCAACAGCTTCTGTGAAAACACGTTTCTCTTTCATGTTCTACCGATTCCTGTGAGAGCGGGATCATCCATAATTTCTTTAAAGACAGTAGGCTTTCAAGCCTTTCAAGCGAACCGGAGGTTAAAAAAACGGAAGCCTTTGTGCGTAGCCAGCATTGTTGCGGAATGGACGCCCCCATTCCATTCCAATTCCATTCTGGGGAATTAGAAGTTGCCGCAATTTCATTCCTTTCAATTAATCGGAAGGGAGAAACTTAGCCCATTCCCATTCCGGGAATGGCCGGGCAGTTCAATTCCATTCTGTAATTCCTCAACATAAGAAAGGCGTCCTGATAGTTTTATCGAGTTACCGATGAACGCACGATAAAGCTGATGTCATCAGAAGCGTTAAGAACAGCAAAAATACGCAAAACATGTTACCAAGGTCGAGAGATACATAGTAGCTTGGTGACATATCTCGCGCACTATAACCACCCTACTAGTTCCCATTATGGCAGTTCTCTCGCTTCCTATAGTATTTGCATGGTGAGCATGTTTTAACGGCTTGTGATGTTTTAATATTGTTTAAGCTTAAACGTGTTAATGCTAAAATGATGACAAAGCGTATTTTAGGCTGACAAAAGTTGTGTTCAAGAAAACCTGGGGAACAGAACCCTCCAGATCTGCTGGTATTAGTAGAAACAGTGACCGCTCGAGCCCAAACGAGAGCCAGACACTCGTGCTCAGTGATAGAATATTTAAGTTCAGCAGGGAAAAGAAGAAGGCGGCTGGCGTACGTTCCTGCCCTTGTTGACAAGGATAGCTCCACGTGCCACCGGGTGGCGCGAGCGGGTGAGCGGAGTGGGTGACGCGAGCGCAGTGGGTGGCGCAGCTTCCCCAGTTGCGCCCCACCACGCAGTGCCACGTCGGCTCGAACATCTGGTCGAAGTCCTGGTTGATACTCTCGGCAACGTGCTTCTCGGTCGAGTACGCGGCCTGCGTGGCCGACTCGACAGCGGCGCGCTGCATCTCCTGCGGCATGTCCGCCGCCTGGATCTTCACCTCAGGGTTTACCTCACCGCCGCATACCGTAAAAGCGGTGAGCGTGACACATGTCAGGCGCGCGCCGCCGACTCCGGCGCCGAGGATGCCGCCCCGCTCCGAGCCGCCTGCGCCTGCGGGACGGCTGCTCACGTAGAACGAGGACTTGTGGCGTCCATTTTGCCTGCGGTAAGAAGAAATGACCACGTGGTCCGTTACAATATAACAAATGAGCGACGCTTCTTGCGTCTCGTGTTGAATGAAAGACAGAAAGTGAATGTGAATGAAAGACAGAAAGGTCAACCAGACACTCGTCCGGTTTGCTACCCTACTCAGGCGTCTTGTGAATGAAAGGTTTAGGTGAATATCAACTCGTCCAGAGATGTACATTTAAAAAGGTCTACAGTAACGACGTGCGAGTTCCCCTGAAACGTTCGAATATTTACATGTCGTCAACGTTAGCTGCCTGGGGTCTTCCAGTTCGCAGCAGACCGGGCGTGCGTCTGGTTCACCTCCCTGCCTTTCCTTCCTTCTTTTCCTCCTCCTCCTCCATGTTGGCGAAAACTGTAGTATTGTCAAATGTCCCATATTGCGTCTCCTGAAAGCTGTGTGTTCAAAGACAAAGGAAGTAACTGTCGTCACCTAAGCTGCATAATATTGCGAATGTTTCTTTAGTATGCGCTGCAATGTGGAGTTTCAACTGGTTAACAAGGACCACCTGCGACAGCTCGAGATATACCTATGTGCTGTTCATGGGGCCGGCACGTCAATTGAAACACCGCTACCGAGAGGACTGTACACAAATGGTTCTAGTAGCTTCGAAATGAGGATTTCGATGCTGACAAGTTTCCGGCTGACAGCCGACGTGAGCGTGATCGTCAGGGAAGTACTGAGGGAACCAGACAGCCTGCACTGCGCTGTACTGAAGCAAACGCAGCGTATTGAGGAAGCGTTAAACAGATACCATTAGATCAGTGCCAGGCTGCCATCGTTCAGCCAAATATCACATTGCGTCACACTGCAACTTGACAAAGGGAGACATAGAAAACTTGAACTTCTACCTTCAGGACGTGTAATTTGAGTGGCATCTTCAGGGTAGCTTTCTGAGCCATCTCGACCGAATGTGCTCTGGGGCAGCTCTTTGATTAATAGCTCGAGAAGCTCCAGAGGCTCCACCTCCAAAATTTTAACGATAGCTCTTCCCGATCTTCCCGAGAAACATCGGGGAGCCTAACGGCGAGACACAGTTTAAAACAAAAATTACTCCTAATAAACTCGCAGAAATAAATCCCGCTATATTCTGCTGTACTCCTCACAGATATTTATAGAAAGACGTTGAATATAGCGAGAACATTGGTAACCCACTGAACAACTAGATGTTCCAACTCGAATCAAAATGTGCTTGAATCATAACGGTATTCATTGCGTGAGAAATACTACTTGCACATATAAACTACTCATTTTTTTTTTTTACTTGAGAAGGCAAGTTATATTTAATATATTCACGGGTTCATGAAGCCTCTTGTATGTCATATGCGCCGCAGAGATGTGCACTGAGATTGTGTTTTATTCGCAATGACGTGTCATAATTTGTGTGTATACTGTTCCGTGTCATCTTGTTGCAAGCTTGTGGCGTGTCATATGTCTAACCATGCAATAAAACTGGAGAAAACAAGCGAAACAAGCGAAAAGAAGCGAATCTTAGGCTTCACTAAGGCGAGTATATTTCTGTGCAAGTTCGTCAACATGCACATGAAGCGGCAATTTAAGGGCAGAAGCACACATGCCAGCGGCACCGTGTGTAGGGAGACCTGAACGCAAGTTCTTTCAGTCGCAGCTCTTGCGAAAAGCGCTTTAGTTCTCCCTGTCTCTGCTGTTCTGGCACCTCTGCTTGCAATATTAGACAGTTTTAGAATTGGGGGCCCCCAGCCGCGTTGGTTGCTCTTGGGTTCGGAAGAGCATCAGAGTTTTAGAATCGGGACAGCAGCAGCGTTGGGTTTCGCGCTCGGGACGCCGCTGCGGCGAAAATAGAAGGTGCTTCTTGAAAGCAAAAAAAAAAAAAAAAAACAATAGAAAAAAAAAACAACTCGTTGTACAAGTGAAACCTAAAAGAATGCATTTTTTAAGGATTATTGTTTGTACGACTTACTTCTGCCATTTTTAAGCCAAAAATGGGCGGGGGGGGGGGGGGGGGGGGGAGTCACAGGACGCTGACCCGAGCACAGCTAGCGTCTTCTTGCGTTGCCCCGAGTCTCCTGCTTCTAAAAATGCCGAAAATCACCCGGAACAGGGCAAGTTTGCTCTGCAACCAACATGACTGAGCGAAACGAGGCTTGGACAGCTGCCGCTCGTATGTCTCTCTTGGTTATCACGCGACTGATCGTCGCCCGCGCGAGCCACCCAATGCGGCTTGGGAACCCACGCTATTTCTCGAGTTTGGTTGGGGTCTTCGGGTTGATGCGAACGCAATTACCCAAGGCTGTCTTGTATTCTGACCATGCTCAGCTGAGGCCCGCTATCTTCTTGGGGCCCTAAGGCGATTGGGACCCCAACTCTAAAACTCTCTAATGTATGAGATCGCTCGTTATAGTGCATCGTCGGAGGACGCCATCCAGGCTAATTCAATTAACAAAAACAAATACTTACATAGGTGCTATCATAGGCTTAGGTACGTAGTCTTCGACGTCCTTCAGCCGCTCCAGCCTCTCAGAAAAGTAGTCCGCGTTGTTGGACAGCTCTGCGGAAATGCAAGTGTCATGTCAATAGGCGGAAAATGAAAATCTTTTAAACTTTAGGGTGTTGCTTGACTTTTAGGTTTCATCAATGGCCCATTTATAGCTTAGCGCTTATTTTCCTGTTTTGCCTAAATACATATCAACAGACATTTCAGGCTGCTACCAGGTAAAAATATATATCTGCATAGTAAAAGCAAATCAAAATGGTTGTAAGCGCCAATGAAAAGCTTTCTGCGAAAGGGAAGAAACAAAATGAAATCGGTAGGGCACCTCGCAACCAAACATCACCTCAATCCCTCCCACAGTAACCCCCTCCCTCTCCCCAATCTTCGAAAAAACGAATACATGGCCCCAAACCTGGCAGGGATGTGCTGTGGGCCCGTGTCTGTTCCCCATTCCTACACTCATTTAAATTATGGCTTCGCGTCTCATACCATGCTTAAATTTAAATTTTTATTACGTTCTTATCACTTATTTTCTATTCCAACCATACTCAAGCATAACTGCGAGTCGGCCTAGTTGGAACAGATTCATTTTCTTAAATTCGTCCCTGTTTGTTTGCGCACAAAAATTTAAGAAAAAAAGTCAGCCATACTCAGTTCAGTCCCTTGACCTGGCGTGAGTGACCACGCTAAGGTCCTCCACAGCTAGCTCATTTGCTCGCAACATCACATCATACCAACAACATACTGCTGAGCCAGTTTGATCGAGCAAGCTACATAGCCGAACAATCAGACTCGAAAAAAAGTCGCAGTTTCTCCCAAAAGGCAAAGCATTGAGTGCGATAGCAAATTATTAGACGGCTACACGAAGTAATGTTAGTAATTTTATCGGCCGTATAAAATGCTGTAAACATTCACTTACGAACTAAATTAACCAGCATGGTGCCACGCGCACAGGCAAACATGAACACACCTTAAGGCTGTTTTACATGGCGAAATTTTCACTCAGCGACACAATGAATTCCATCGCTGAGCGACCGCCGTGACGCTGCGGGCTCTCCGCGACTGGATTCCAACATGGTCGCGCCGTCACTGAGTCGCAGCACGGCCGGGCTCGACTGGCAACTCGGCCGTGGTCGCAGCAATCGGCGGGATGTGGGCGGGGCAACGTGTGACCTATCAGCAAGCGCCATCGAAATATGCGCTTTCCTGTTTTACCACGTGTTGGAAGCTCAGTGGTGCAATGCCGCGCGCCAGTTTTAATGATGTTTTAACAGGTCATACCCACCAGCGCCTGTGCTTTAGGAGCTTCATGAACAATTTTTGTTTTCTCCAGCTCACACAATTCTTTTAAAAGGAGACGCTGCACGCAATCCAGGGGGGGAGCAGACGCCGCCTTCAACATGCAGCACGTCCCCACTTGACCGTCGCCGTCGTGAGCCTCTTCATCGCTACAAACTGTGCCAGCTGCTTGCACACTCAAAGGTCACTTCTTCTTCTGCAAAAGAAAATACTCTTCCAGGAGAAGAGTCGTGGCGTCGATATACTACCGCAACAATGAAACTAGAGTGCACTAAACGAAACCACCCCACCTATGCCGTACTAGCAGCATGGTCATACTTGCGGTGTTGTGCAGCGTTTCACTCGCAGCGGCTGCAGACTAAGCGATCGTAAGGTCTCAACGCTTTTAAACGTAAAAAAAATGGTGTAACCCATTCTACTTTCAAATAATAACAGCAAAATTTTTAACATTTGGCTAGTTTCCAAGTTGTTTTTATTTGGCGATGCAGGCTTGAACGCGTCGCGAGCAGCGGGAGATCTTCAGCGTCGCTGCGACGGAAATCGCGCTGTCGCAGACGCATGTGAAAGCTGTCAGCGAAAATTGCTGTGCGACGTGCGCGGCAGAACGATTTTTTTCGCCACCCTGGCTCCATGAAACAGCCTTCCATCAGCTATATCGGGTTGCCTGCATTTGCACCCACCACAGATTACCTCCAAGATAGGGCACGCGCGGCAGCGCCCGGAATAGAAGTGGCGAATCACGCTAACCTGCCCCCCCTCCCTCCCTCCCTCTTGGCGCGCGCACACCATCGGTGGATCATAAAAACAACGGCGTACGCTGAATATCGTGGGGCGAGAGTGGATCGCATTAGCGTTCGTTATTGTTGACAGAGTGACGTCGAAAAAAATTAATATTGAAAGGAGTGTTTTGTTCTTCATTGCTCCCTCAATAAGATGGAAGCGCCTTGAAGTGTAAATTCACCATTTCGCGATTGGCAGCGAGACGGAACGGTGGAAGTTTAGCGAAGAAATTGCGTGAGTTCTCATGGCTAATGGCCGCATGCTTGTAGGATTTTCATCCAGACAACAACATCTTGCCAGGTGTGATTATAATTTGTCTAATTTTCCTGCTATGCAATCAGGACGTCTGAACAACCGCGGTCTGAACTTAAACGGCTACACGTCTAAAGCACAATTTGTTACTGTTGCACAGTTGCCATGGAGGCACGGGCGTCTTAAATGCTTAGTGACTAAGGGGATCAGTGTAGGGTGTTGGCAAAGGGTGGCGAAGCAGTCATATGCTTTGCAATGAGCTGCTTGCCGAGCATCAGCAGTGGCAGTCATACCGACGTTTGAGATGAGGACGACAGTTATTTCTGTTCCCCGCAACACCTATAGAATTAGATGCTTCGCCAATACCAAAAATGCAGGTTAATAACGCATCGCGAGTCAACCGTGCAATTCAGAAATCCAGCCTATGCCACCGCTACCGTTTCTCTATTGAGGCGCGATTGCAAGTAACAAAAAACGTGAATAGACGGCACGACAGTTTGTCTCCGCTGCCAATTAAACTCATGGCATTCTAACGTATGCAGGAAGCTGTTCTCTGCAAGCTATTCCCAGCAGCTTCCGAGATAATATCAGTATCCCCTCACTTATGCTAACAAATTATAAAATTCGTTCCAGCAAGCTGAACTATGTTTCCCTGCAGTACATGATACCATAATGCTTCCATGGAAGCATGTACAGAAAAACTTACTCTGCCGCGTGGCTGCACTTAGCGCTGTGTGTGTGGTGGTTGTGACGCCATGTGAAGGAGATAAAGCAACTAAGCATTTCATATATGCCTTCTTTTTTTATCATCAGCCTATATTTATGTCCACTGCAGGACGAAGGATCCCTGTGATCTCCAATTACCCCTGTCTTGCGCTAGCCGATTCCAACTTCCGCCTGCAAATTTCCTAACTAGTTTTCTGCCATCCTCGACTGCGCTTCCCTTCTCTTGGTATCCATTCTGTAACTTTAATGGTCCACCGGTTATCAATCATGCGCATTACATGGCCTGCCGAGCTCCATTTTCCCACCTACTGTCAGTTAGAATATCGGCCATACCATTTTGTTCTCCGATCCACCCTGCTCTCTTCCCGTCTCTTAAGGTTAGGCCTAACATTTTTCGTTCCATCGCTCTTCGTGCGGTCCTTAACTTGTTCTCGAGCTTCTTTGTTAACCTCCAAGTTTCTGCCCCATATGTTAGCACCGGTAGAATGCAATGATTGTACACTTTTTTTTTTCAACCACAGTGGTACGCTCCCGGTCAGGATTTGGCAATACCTGCCGTATGCACTCCAACCTAATTTTATTCTTCTGTAAATTTCTCATGATCAGGGTCCCCTGTGAGTAATGGACCTACATAAACGTACTCCTTTACAGACTATAGAGGCTGACTGGCGATCCTGAATTCTTGTTCTCTTGCCAGGCTATTTAAAATTGTCTTTGTCTTGTGCATGATAATCATCAACCCCACTCTTACACTTTCTTGGTTAAGGTTCTCAATCACTTGCTGTAATTCGTCCCCAGTGTTGCTGAATAGGGGAATGTCATCTGCAAACCGAAGGTTTCTGAGGTATTCGCCGTTGATCCTCACTCCTAAACCTTCCCAGTCTATGAGCTTGAATACTTCTTATAAGCATGCAGTGAATAGCATTGGAGATGGTGTCTCCTTGCCTGACCCCCTTCTTGATAGGTATCTTTCTACTTTTCTTGTGGAGAGCCAAGGTTGCTGTGCAATCCTGGTAAATATTTGCCAAGATATTCGCGTATGCCTCCTGTACTCCTGAATTGGTCTGTTTTCACTCTCACTGCGTCTAGGTTGGCCTGTTTCTTCTTGACTTATTTTATTCTTTCTCTCTTTAAATTGAGAGAAATACTAGACTTTGTATAGTTGTCCACTAATTTGCTATCGCAATCGATGCTTCGCCTTTCGGGCGAAACTGCGAATTTTGAAAATTCCTTTAGCGTCCATATTCCAATAAACGAATATAAGCCACTGATTTCACAAGGCCCATCCACTTGGAATGAGTTTCGAAACTAGCACAAGTTTTGAGCACAAGGTTTATGAACTGAAGCTCAAAAATTACCGGAACACCAATTGATGCATTTCGTCGCAAACTTTGGGAACCGATACGCCGAATCTGGGGCTATCTAACGCAAAACTATTCAATTCGGATTTTATTCCATTCTCCTGACGCCATATTCACTTAACCGCCGTCACAAGCATCGGGCGGTGACCTGTTTCTTTTTGACTAATTTTACTCTTTCTCTCTTCAAATTGAGAAACATTCTAGATCTCACTAACCTATGGTCACTGTGATTTACCCTACCTAACACGTCTACATCGTGCACCGTATGCTGGGATCGGCAGAGAGTATGAAATTATTTCATTCCTTGTTTCTCCTTAGGGCTTTGCCAGGTTCACTTCCTGTTGCTGCGCTTTCTGAAGAAGGTATTCATTATTCGGAGCCTATTCCTTTCCGCGAATTCTACCAACATCTCTCCTCTAGTGTTCCTAGAATCGGTTCCGTAGTTGCCAATTGCTTGCTAACCAGCATGCTTTTTCTCCACTTTTGCATTGAAGACGCCAATGACTACAGTATACCGAGTTTACACCTTTCTAATTGCTAATTCAACGTCTTCATAAAACTGTTCTATTTCTTTATAATCGTGACTGGAGGTTGGGGCTTAGGCTTGTACTACCTTCATTCTACACTTCCTATTCAGCTTTATTACGACTACTGCTACCCTCTCATTAATGCTGTAAAATTCATCAATGTTGCCCGCTATGTTGTTATGGACTAGAAATCCTACTCCGAATTCCCTCTTATCAGGAAGACCTCTATAGCAGAAGACGTGGCGTTAGTCAGCACTGTATAAGCATCACCAGTTCTAATTTCACTAAGGCCCCTAATTTCCCAGGCAATACCTGATAATTCTTCAAATAGCCCTGCTAAGCTAGCCTCACTCGATAGGGTGCGCGTGTTGAACGTTGCTACGTTCAGTTTCCAGTAGCAGCCTGTCCGGGCCCAGAGATTCTTAGCACCCTCTGCCGTGTCGCATGTCTGACCGCCGCCTTGGTCAGGTGCTCCGCTACCGCTGGGGACTGAAGGTCATGGATTAATTGTAGAAGTCATGAGGGAGGTAGTGGACGAATACTGCACCAGGGAGGCCAATTCGTGTTCTGGTGACGGAGTGACTTTTTTGAAGCTTAGTGGGCCTTCCTAATTTGGTTGCCTGACTCCATGCCTGACGCCTTGTCAATACACTAACACTTGTACATATTCGTGGTCAACATCCTAGCTATTTTTTTCTCTCTTTTTGTCGTTGGAGTTAAACTTGTGTGTTTTGGGAGCACAAGTCTTCTTTTTTTTTTTTTTAGCTTTATTTTTGTCTAATGCACAGGTTGATAGAGAGATATAGTTGGAATTGATTTTTTCCTTAGTGATGTATACTAGTACTAGTACTAGTATACGTATATATGCGTACTAGTAAACATAACTTTCGAAACGGTTTAAAGCAAGAAAATCACCTTTTTAAGTTATTTCGCGTTTACCACGGCATGTAAAAATTTTCCCGACGTTACCCTTACTAAGTGCCAGTACAGTTTGGTCCCCACGCACAATAAGTGGTTTAAACCATATCTACAATAATGAACTCTTCTAATTTTACAGTTTGTAGAGCTGGTAAATTATACACGACGTTTCCGCAGAAACCCAGAAAGAAACGATCTCGGTTGAATTGGTTCGGAACGAAGGAACGAAGGGTGGCGGTTGTGGTCGGTCGCTTCTAAGTGAGCGTCTCGGCGACGCTCATGAAAGGGCCTGCCTCGGTGGGAAACAATCAAAGAATGCGCCCGGCCGGTTCGGGACGCAACAACGCGCAACGTGGACTACATCGGAGTGAGGCTGAGCCACGGTGGGGTCAAGAGGGGCGATTTCGTATGTGACGTCGGTTACTTGACGCAAGACGCGGTAAGGACCAGAGCAACGCGTCGCGACGGTGACCAAAGGAGAACCGGGGCGCCCGGTGTGTAGTGGGCGCCACGATGGCGGGTGTCATATAAGCGCCGCTGATTTTCCTGCGAGTCCACAAGTCGACGTCGGGTAATGTCGCGCGCCTTTTGTGCCTTGAGTATGGCTTCCCGGGCGTACTGAGATGTGAAATTGAGACTATCAGGCAGAAGGGTGTCGAAAGGTAGTGTATATAGAGTCGCGGCCAATTAAGAGGAAGAATGGAGAGAAGCCTGCGGTATCGTGGCGAGAAGAATTATAGGCAAAGGTAACAAACGGTAATGCAACGCCCCAGTCGCGATGGTCAGCGGAGACATACGTGGACAGCATGTCAGTAAGGCTTCGGTCGAGACGCTTGGTGAGACCATTCGTTTGTGGATTGTAAGCAGTAGCAAGTTTGTGTTTAGTAAGTGTAGAATGTCATTAACAACTTTAGAAAGAAAGTAGTGGCCTCGGTCGGTGAGGAGCTGTCGAAGGGAACCGTGGTGAAGGATGACGTTTTCTAGTAGGAAGTCGGCGACATCGGTTGCACAGCTTGTTGGAAGAGCCCGGGTGATTGCGTATCGGGTGGCGTAGTCTATTGCTACAGCAATCCATTATTTCCCGAAACAGACGTAGGAAAAGGGCCTAAAAGATCAATGCCTACACGGAAAAATGGTTCTGATGGTACGTCGATCAAGTGGTTGAAGGCGGCCAGCAGGTAGTGTGTTCGGCTTTTTTTGTCGTTGACGAAGGTAACACGCAGCGCTATAACGGCAAACGTCACGGTAAAGACTAGGCCAAAAGAAGCGCCGACGAACGCGGTCATAAGTCCGTGACACGCCAAGGTGACTGGCAGTCGGCGCATCATGAAGCTGGCCGAGAACAGTCTGGCGCAGATGCGCAGGGACAACTAAGAGTTGGTCAGATCGAGCCATCAGGCAGCATGTTAGAGTGGTACAATATGCCATCATGAAGTTCAAACATGTGAAGGGAAGGAACGGGCGTCGTTGAAGTCAGCCGTTGAATAAGGTCTTTAAGAAGTCACCCGGCGTTGTTCCGCTGCGAAATCTTGTAAAGCGCTCAAAGAGAGAACGGTGACAGGTATGCCGGCCGTAGAAACGTCAGGTGCATCGACAGGATGGCGCGACAAGCAGTCCGCTTCTTGGTGTAACCGGCCGGTCTTGTATACAACTGAGTAGTTGTATTCTTCAAGGCGCAGAGCCCAGCGGCCAAGGTGCCCAGGAGGATCTTTCAGGGAAGAAAGCCAAGATAGAGCGTGGTGATCAGTGATGACTGCTAATTGCCGGCCGTACAAATAGGGGCGGAATTTACTTACTGCCCAAACGAGAGCCACACACTCGCGCTCAGTGATAGAATATTTGCGTTCAGCAGGGGAAAGAAGGCGGCTGGCGTAAGCAATAACACGTTCCTGCCCTTGTTGTTTCTGGACCAGGATAGCTCCAATACCGTGGCCACTGGCATCGGTACGGACTTCTGTTGGAGCTGATGCATCAAAGTGAGCGAGAATGGGAGGGGAAGTAAGCAGCCGGATCAGCTCGGTGAAAGCACCAGCTTGGTCACGGCCCCAAATGAAGGCAGCACCTTTCATGAGGAGCTGAGTAAGAGGGCGTGCAACGTCCGCAAAATTGCGGACAAACCGACGGTAGTAGGAGCAGACGCGAAAGACGCTGCGAACGTCCTTGGCGCACATTGGCACAGGGAAGTTCTTCACTGCCAGTATTTTATCTTGATCAGGGCGTACACCAGAAGAATCGACGAGATGTCCGAGCACAGAAATTTCACGACGACCGAAGTGGCATTTTGATGAATTGAGTTGTAGCCCCGCCCGAAGTAAAACAGATAGGACCATCGATAGGCGTTTGAGGTGCGTCGCAAAAGTCGGAGAAAAAACAATCAAATCGTCCAAGTGCAAAGGCAGATGGACCACTTGAAACCGTGTAGGAGGGCGTCCATCATTCGTTCAAATGTGGCCGGGGCATTACATAACCCGAAAGGCGTCACTTTGAACTGATAAAGGCTGTCGGAAGTAATAAAAGCCATCTTCTCACGGTCCATGTCATCGACGGCAATTTGCCAATACGCGGAGCGAAGGTCTATGGATGAAAAATATTGTGCTCCATGGAGGCAATCCAGGGCATCGTGAATTCGTGGTAGCAAATAGACGTCCTTCTTGGTTACCTTCTTTAGGTGCCGATAATCTACGCAAAATCGTCAACTGTTGTCCTGTTTTAACTAGTACAACAGGGGTGACAAGAATACAGATGACCTTTTATGTGACGGCCTTCAGTCCGATTAACAAATGGATTACTCCTCGTCATATTAGCAGTATTGAACGACTGGTCATTGTCTGCATAGCACGTACTGGAGTAATCTCGTCATTCGTTGAATACTCGGGAGGTATTATTGCGTTTCTTATTTATTTTTTAATATATACTGGTATGTGTGATGGACTTGCACCAGGCGATGTTTTCATTGTACGTTGCAATACTAAGGAAACCTTTTTTTTTTCGGCAGCTGCTGGAGAGAGAAGTGCAGCACGCCTTTGTACAAGGAAGAGAAGACAGAAAAGTCATAAGGGAAAGGCAGGGAGGTTAACCAGGCTGAGCCCGGTAGGCTACCCTGCACTGAGGAAGGGGGGAAAGGGTTTGAAAGAGGAGAAGGAAAAGTTCACACCCTGCACATTTGCACAGTCATGCGTTCATCGCTGAGTTTTGTCACAGGCGGTCATCCAGACTAGAGCACTGCACGGGCTCGGGCTTACCCGAAAGCCCGGGCCCGGCCCGGCCCGTGGGCCGGGCCGGGCCGGGTAGAGGAGTTTTTTCACGGGCTCGGGCCGGGCTCGGGCATGGCTTGGGCTTTTTGACCCGGGCCCGGGCCGGGCTCGGGTTTTTTGACTCGGGCCCGGGCCGGGCTCGGGCTTTCTGTGAGTTATTCTCGGGCTTCTCAACTCTGAAAAACATGTATTTTTCGGTCTCGGGCCGTGTTCGGGCCGGTTTCTAGTCGGGCTCGGGCCGGGCTCGGGCTTAAGGTAAAGGGGTGGCGGGCCGGGCCGGGCGGGTAACGTAGATTGTTTCCGGGCCCGGGCCGGGCCCGGGTCTCGCCATAAATGTTTTGATCGGGCTCGGGCGGGCCGCCCAATGTAAATACAGGCCCGGGCCGGGCCCGGGCCGCAAAAATCGGCCCGTGCAGTGCTTTAATCTAGACCTGTGCACCTCAAAAACGCAGCAGTGCCTTTGTATCCCTGCACATAGCACACGCACGAAGCCACGGGCCCAAGATCTCCTCCGTAAAAGGCCTGTCGTCTAAGTGCCCCAAAGTCGTCCGAAGGGCAATCCTCTCATCTTCGTATCTGGGGCAGTTACATAAGAGATGCCTGGTGGTTTCCTCAACACCACATGTGCTTCAGTTAGCACTCTCCGTCATTCCAATTAGGAATGAATAGGAGTTTATAAAAGAAACTCCTATTCGCAGGCGGCACACTAAGCTTTCTACTTGTTTAAAATCCGGTAACAATTTTAATTGCATCTATGGGGCAATGGCATATAGGCACCGGTTGGTTAACTCTGGTGTATTCCATTTTCTTAGAGTTATAGTGTGGGCAAGACTGCTGAGGTGCCGCGCTGCATCTGTTCTTGACGAAAGTATTGATATTCTTTCGTATTCGTCATGTGCCTCACGGGCAGCTGTGTGGGCACATTCATTGCCAGTGATGTTGCAGTGCCCAGATAGCCACTGAAATAGAAAGTCGTCGCGTCTGACCACCGCTTGATGGTAGCGTAATCGTATCTCTGCTACCAATTGTTCATGTGGGCTGCGGCGCAGAGCTGATAAAAGTGACTGTAGGGCTGCCTTTGAGTCACAGAATATAGCCCATTGATTTGGTGATTGTTCGTGCACATAAAGCACTGCACTACGGAGGGCGGCAAGTTCAGACCCTGTCGATGTTGTTACGTGGCTGATCTTGAACTACTTACAGAATGATGCCGACGGAATAAATACCGCACCAGTAGACCTGGTCAGAGTCGAAGAGCCATCTGTATAAATGTGAATTCAATCACAGTAGGAATCATACAGCAGATGTAGAGCAGCTTGATTCAGGGCACAAGTAGGCAAGTCGGACTTTGTAACTCCTGGAATGGAGAGCCGCACTTGTGGCTGCCGGAGACACCACAAAGGACAAGGTGGTCTTGCTGCAGGCGTGAAGTCTGATGGAAGAGAAGATCGATAAGAGGTTACAATGCCTGAAAAAGTTGCATCTGGTCTACTTTCCGAGAGAGAAGCAAGGCGTTGCGACTGTAGTCGAGAAAGGTGTCGAAGATGATTTCGAAGGGTGTCTGTGGCGACATACGTTGTGATGGGATGTTCCCTGGCGATGGCAATTGTTGTGGCTGTTGAAGCGCATCGCGGTAGGCGAAGACAAGTTCTATGTGCTTGAGCTTGCAAGCTCTCAAGCACTCTGAGGTTTGTCCTCCTGGCGCTTGACAACACCGGAGTGCTGTAACGCAAGAAACCCATGAAGAGCGCTTTGTATAGTTGCAGCATAGAACGCACTGACCGTCCCCATGCTTTTCCGCCGATGGCTTTGAAGAGATGACTGATCGAGAGGAGTCTGTTCCTTAGGTAGGATACATGGGGGCTCCAGGAGAGGTCGCGGTCGACAGTGATCCCTAAAAATTGATGTTTTTTTGTACAAGATAGGCTGGCCATTAATAGACACAGAATATTCAGCCATCGATTTTCGCGTGAAGGCGACTAATGCGCATTTTCCTGTTGAAACGCCGAGGTCATGTCTCTGAAGATAAGTAGACGTCATCGTTGCAACCTTTTGTAACCTTGCGCGAACTTGAGTGCGAGTTACTCCGGAAGTTCAGATGCAGATGTCATCTGCGTAAATTGATAGACTGACAAGCTGTGGCAAGGATTCCGCCAGCCCAATCAGAGCCAGGTTGAACAAAACTGGACTTAAAACGCCACCTTGTGGAACCCCACGGCTGGTGTAGTGGTCGGTAGTTTGACCATCCTCGGTGAATACAAAGAAGCTCCTTTGGGTCAGGTAGCTCCAAATCCACCGAAAAGTGCGGCCTCCGATTTCAACAGCCACGAGCGCGTCAAGAATTGCTTCATGGGCGACATTATTATAAGCGCCCCTCACATTTAAAAATAGCGCTACAAAGAGGTGTTTGGACATGAGATCAATGACGTTGTCGACCGAGAAACGACCACGTCGAAAACCTGTCATCGCGTCTGGATAGACATTGTAATGTTCAAGAAACCACTCGAGGCGCGTGAGGATCAATCATCCTTTCCATCAACTTGCGAATGCAGCTGGCGAGAGCAATAGGCCGATAGGATTTCAGTTCCAGGATAGACGTTCCTTGCTTTAAGATTGGTACAAGACGGCTACGCTTCCACTCAGAGGGAACAGCACCGTCACTTCATGAGACATTGAGATGATGCAGCAGGATATCTCGCACGTGCTTCATGGTCAAGGTGGCGGAGAGCAGCATACGTTATGTTATCGGGTCCGAGCGAAGAGAAACGCCTGCAAATGGCTAAAGCAGCCTCCCTTTCTTCCATGGAGAAAGGTTCGTCTATTGCCGAAACTTGCATGAGGGGAAATTGGTACAATCCACAATCCTTTTGTAGCACTCTGTCACTTGCAATTTCCTCACAAACATCTTCTCCAACAGCCACTTCTCGACAGCCTTGGTGGAGAGCCAGTGCCTTAAAGGGGTGGCGTTGCTGAAGAGAAGAGCGAAGGCCCTGGAGAGTTCGCCATACGCGAGAGAGTGCTTTGCGGGGGTCAAACGAGTTAAAGAATGAATGCCATCGTTCGTTGTCTAATTTGTCCATGCGACGACGTATTTTCTTCTGCGTGCGCCTGGCCTCCCTAAGGTCTAGAATCGACTTTGTGCGTCTGTATCTCTTCTCGGCACGCCGACGTACTGCACGAAGCCTTTCTGATTCAATGTCAAAGTCTGTGCGAGCAGGTGACCATGAGAAGGAGCGTGTTGCCGGATGCATCACGTCCGCAACCACAAGCTCTATGCTACGTGCAAGGCCGCCATGGCATTCCACGTTCACCACGGCTTGAAATGCGGGCCAATAAATTGTTCGAGAGACCATAGGGGAAGACATATTTGCTTGTCTTTTCTATACCGAGCTTGTAATTCTACCACCAAAGGCTACGTTCGCTCTCAAGAAGCAAGCCGTTCAAAAAAGATGATTCACGCTAACGAAAATAAACCGCAGCCAACTCATGGCGTGAAAAGGAAGTTTATTAGCAGAAAATTACAAACAGCGCACAGACTCACGCATGTACATAGCAAAGGTCAGTATAAAATAAATAGAGCTGGCGATGCACGCAATTTTTTTGTGTGTAAACACTGACGCACTCACGCACACAGCAACCCGCTTTTTTTTTTTTTTGGAGACATGCGTACCATCCACAACAGGACAACACACCGCGGAATTTTCAACCTCACGTATTCCAATGAGCACATACTTTTTGTCCACCTGCTACCAAGAGATAGCATGAGCATGGACATTTCATTTCTCACCTTAAACCGGAGGCAAATATTTAAGTAAAGAAGTTGCATTTGCAGTGAATAAGTGGAGATATGCTGCTTCTAAACAGGGCTGTGGAAGCTCGTACGTCGAATGGCGCGTTCACGCCTCGCGTTGTGAAACCTGTTCCCAACGAATTACCATACCAGCAGCACTGTCACATACAGCTGCGGACACAGTAAAAAACTCGCAATATGGTTAACGAAAATCCAAGCTGCTTTATTCTTTACCCCACGCTACGAAATCATTCTCATCTTCGTGACGCTTGGAAGGAATGCTTTATTAGTACGCCCCTGTAATGACATGAGTGTTATAAAACGTGGTTAAACAAACGGGACCAAGTCTATGACAAATTTTGTGCACGCTGTATTTTTGTGCACGCTGTATTACACTTCAACTCAAAAGAACATTTCGAAGTTCCAGGAACTCAAGCATTCGAAGCAATAAATAAGTTATTACATCAAAAATTAAGACTTCTAAAGTGAATATGTATTCGTGAGTCACCAACACAAAAGTCAAGGCTTCTTCTGCTGTATGGGACTTACAACCTATTTCTCTCTTTTTTTTAGCTATGCTCATGTATACCTGTGCCGGACACATGTCCGGTCTTCAGTTACTTAATATGAATAATTAAATATTCTCGACTATGACAGAACACACTCAACATGTCCACGTTCCAAAGTATATTGCTCCAAACAATTTCTGGCTAAATAAGAAGTACTCACACATTTATAAAAAAAGTCCCTGGCGCTCTTTGGCCATCTCTGGCCCTTTCGCCACTAAACTCCACATCATCATCATCATCATCATCATCATCACATAACAGTCCTAAACAGTCAGTTTAACACAGTCATACACACAGACACAACACTCACCCCGTGGCCATTGCACCAAATAAGATTGTCATGTGCAATATGGTGGCTGTGTACACAACAGTGTGGGACCGCAAGCAATCATGATAAGAGTGTGGACGATAGAACACGTGTGTGTACGCATATAACCTACGAGAACCAAGGTAATATTGTTCTAGTTCTTCTGTGCGATTATTTCCAGACATGCGCTTTCTATTGTTACGAAGGTGCAAACACAATCTTATGTCCATCGTTTCTTTAACATTTAGGAATTATTGGGGAGGGAACGCTTACTGCGATACAGTTCAGTTGAACCTGAGTGACATTCCAAAGTTGTATATACACATAGCCTGCACGTTCTCTTGACTTTTTCGCATTGATTGTAGAGCTTGCATGCACACCAGGCATCTGAAGTGGTTGTGTCATTTGTTGCGATCGTGGTGGTGGCCTTTCAGTTGAAGAGTACATAAATAGTGTTGTATCGTTTCCATGAGCTCAACATACACTAGTGTTGGATATAATGCATGAACTTGCCTCTAACTACATGTTATGTCATGCCATGTCGTATCGCATTATTTCCCAATGAGCAGGCACTCAGCAAGTAAAATCACACGGCCCTGCGAAAGCATTCACTGCAATCACAAACAACTGCTTCTACAAAAGCCATTTTATAGTCAGGAGATTTTAGAAATTACATTCTGTGTTGTGTGCTCATCAGACATCATGCGTGCAGGGAGTCTTCCACAAACCACACCGCAGTACATTTGCTGGTAAAGAAGCACTTCATGCACACAGAGAAAGAAACAACATCCGTATGGTTTTCACCACGCTACAAATACACAAAACTGTATGAACGCGTGACTCTAATCTGTCCACTAGGCATTAAAAGCGTACACGCTCAGCCCTAAAAACTGAGATTCACTGAATGCCACTCAGAGGCGTCCGGCACTAAAGGGCCTGGAAACCAGAAAAGTCATATCCGTGCACAAATGTCACTGAAGTGAAATATCATTTTTACACATAGTGCAAAGTAAATAGTTTTCGGGAACATTAACATATCTTCTACCAGACCAGTGGTTCCGGCAGGCGCGCAAGGTCCAATGGACTCGTCATATCATACAAAATTCTCGAGCACACAAACGTTGTTGCCTCTCTAAGATTTATAGAATGCTTAGACAGGGCTTCAGGGCGGTGCTGCGCCCACTAATCTGCGTCGCTGTTGGCGCTCTCTGCACCGCTTTGTTTATGGAGACAACGATGGCGCTGGTGAACGGGGGCCTTATTCATAGCATTTGCCCACCAGAAAGCTTTGGCCAATTCTGAACCAATTTGTCCTGGGTGGCCGACATACAAGCTGACGTAGCTTTAGGTTATAAGGGCAGTGTCTAACTGCATGGGACTTCACGGGACAGGTACTTCACGGCAGTAGTGAGAACAAGGAGCACCGGTGATCATTTAGGCGACTGGCTATGCGCCGAGACTTTCTTGTGCTCACATGCCAAAAATGAACGGCAGGCTATGGGGCCCGCGTAGGAACGCGGAATATACCCCTTTTCCCATTGGATTCAATGGTCCCAACACGGGCCCCCAAGACCCCAGCTCTAACTAGCTAGCCGGAGAGTTTGTCCAAGAAAATCATTGCAAGCATCTGTGTAACCCGTCAGTTCCATGCCGGATTCACGGACGCTTAGATAGAGCGATAGAGCAGGATAGTCATGTCCCGGTAGGCCATTCGCACATAACACTGCTTGGAGTGGGTGACGCAGCTTCCCCAGTTGCGCCCCACCACGCAGTGCCACGTCGGCTGGAACATCTGGTCGAAGTCCTGCTTGATACTCTCGGCAACGTGCTTCTCGGTCGAGTACAGCTTGACGGCCTGCGTGGCCGACTCGACAGCGGCGCGCTGCATCTCCTGCGGCATGTCCGCCGCCTGGATCTTCACCTCAGGGTTTTCCTCGCCGCCGCATACCGTAGAAGCGGTGGGCGTGACACATGTCAGGCGCGCGCCGCCGACTCCGGCGCCGAGGATGCCGCCCCGCTCCGAGCCGCCTGCGCCTGCGGGACGGCTGCTCACGTAGAACGAGGACTTGTGGCGCCCATTTTGCCTGCGGTAAGAAGAAATGACCACGTGGTCCGTTACAATATAACAAATGAGCGACGCTTCTTGCGTCTCGTGTTGAATGAACGACAAAGTGAATGTGAATGAAAGACAGAAATGTCAACCAGACACTCGTCCGGTTTGCTACCCTACTCAGGGGTCTTGTGAATGAAAGGTTTAGGTGAATATCAACTCGTCCAGAGATGTACATTTAAAAAGGTCTACAGTAACGGCGTGCGAGTTCCCCTGAAACGTTCGAATATTTACATGTCGTCAACGTTAGCTGCCTGGGGTCTTCCAGTTCGTAGCAGACCGGACGTGCGTCTGTTTCACCTCCCTGCCTTTCCTTCCTTCTTTTCCTCCTCCTCATCCATGTTGGAGAAAACTGTAGTATTGTCAAATGTCCCATATTGCGTCTCCTGAAAGCTGTGTGTTCAAAGACAAAGGAAGTAACTGTCGTCACCTAAGCTGCATAATATTGCGAATGTTTCTTTAGTATGCGCTGCAAGGTGGAGTTTCAACTGGTTAACAAGGACCACCTGCGACAGCTCGAGATATACCTATGTGCTGTTCATGGGGCCGGCACGTCAATTGAAACACCGCTACCGAGAGGACTGTACACAAATGGTTCTAGTAGCTTCGAAATGAGGATTTCGATGCAGACAAGTTTCCGGCTGACAGCCGACGTGAGCGTGATCGTCAGGGAAGTACTGAGGGAACCAGACAGCCTGCACTGCGCTGTACTGAAGCAAATGCAGCGTATTGAGGAAACGTTAAGCAGATACCATTAGATCAGTGCCAGGCTGCCATCGTTCAGCCAAATATCACATTGCGTCACACTGCAACTTAACAAAGGGAGACATAGAAAACTTGAACTTGTACCTTCAGGACGTGTAATTTGTGTAGCATCTTCAGGGTAGCTTTCTGAGCCTTCTCGACCGAATGTGCTCTGGGGCAGCTCTTTGATTAATAGCTCGAGAAGCTCCAGAGGCTCCACCTCCAAAATTTTAACGATAGCTCTTCCCGATCTTCCCGAGAAACATCGGGGAGCCTAACGGCGAGAGACAGTTTAAACAAAAATTACTCCTAATAAACTCGCAGAAATAAATCCCGCTATATTCTGCTGTACTCCTCACAGATATTTATAGAAAGACGTTGAATATAGCGAGAACATTGGTAACCAACTGAACAACTAGAGGTTCCAGCTCGAATCAAAATGTGCTTGAATCATAACGGTATTCATTGCGTGAGAAATAGCACTTGCACATATAAACTACTCATTTATTTTACTTGAGAAGGCAAGTTATATTTAATATTTCCACTGGTTCATATGTCATACAAGTCTGTCAGCACCGCAGAGATGTGCGCCGCAGAGATGTGTCATATTTGTCTGTCAGCGCCGCAGAGATGTGCGCTGAGATTGTGTTTTATTTGCAATGACGTGTCATAATTTGTTTTTGTATACTGTTCTGCGTGATTTTGTTGCAAGCCTGTTGCGTGTCATATGTCTAACCATGAAATAAAAGTCGAGAAAACAAGCGAATCTTTGCTGAACCGATATCTCAAAGACAACTACCATCGTGTGCCGGGTGCATGCTAGATGGTGTCGCAATACCGCGGCCCAGCAAACAGAGAGGCATCACTAAGGCGCAATTTAAGGGCAAAAGCATGCATGCCAGCGGGTACCTTGTGTAGGGAGACCTGAACGCAAGTCCTTTCAGTCGCAGCTCTTGCGAAAAGCGCTTTAGTTCTCCCTGTCTCTGCTGTTCTGGCTCCTCTGCTTGCATTACTAGACAGTTTTAGAATTGGGGCCCCCAGCCGCGATGGTTGCTCTTGGATTCGGAGGAGCATCAGAGTTTTAGAATTGGTACAACAGAAGCGTTGGGTTTCGCGCTCGGGACGCCGCTGTGGTGAAAATAGAAGGCGCTTGAAAGCAAAAAAAAAAAAAAAAAAAAAAAAAAACAAGAAGAGTCGTATTGCAAGTGAAACCTAAAGGAATGCATATCTAACTTAAAAAAAAAGGCTTATCATATTTGTACGGCTTGTTTCTGCCGTTTTTAAGCCAAAGGCGGGGGGGGGGGGGGGGGGAGTCAAAGGACGCTGACCCGAGCGCAGCTAGCGTCTTCTTGCGTTGCCCTGAGTCTCCTGCCTCTAAAGATGCCGAAAATCACCCGGAACACGGCAAGTTTGCTTTGCAACCAACATGACTGAACCAAACGAGGTTTGGACGGCTGCCGCTCGTATGTCTCTCTTGGTTATCACGCGACTGATCGTCGCCCGCGCGAGCCACCCAATGCAGCTTGGGAACCCACGCTATTTCTCGAGTTTGGTTGGGGTCTTCGGGTTGATGCCAACGCAATTACCCAAGGCTGTCTTGCATTCTGTCTATGCTCAGCTGAGGCCCGCTATCTTCTCGGGGCCCCAAGGAAAATGGGACCCCAACTCTGAAACTCTCTAATGTAGGAGATCGCGCGCTATAGTGTACCGTCGGAGGACACCATCCAGGCTAATGCAATTAACAAAAACAAAGCAATACTTACATAGGTGCTATCATAGGCTTAGGTACGTAGTCTTCGACGTCCTTCAGCCGCTCCAGCCTCTCAGAAAAGTAGTCCGCGTTGTTGGACAGCTCTGCGGAAATGCAAGTGTGATGTCAATAGGCGGAAAATGAAAATGTTTTAAACTTTAAGGTGTTCTTTTCTTTTAGGTTTCATCAATGGCCCATTTATTGCTTAGCGCTTATTTTCCTGTTTTGACTAAACATATATCAACAGACATTTCAGGCTGCTACCGGGTAAAAATATATATCTGCATAGTAAAAGCAAATAATAAAAATTGTTGGTAGACTGAGCGGGCAGAGGACTGAGGATCGAAGAGCAACTCCACCACTTATGGTGTCTCTGTTGGCACGACGTTTATTCGGCCCGAGTACTCGGCAGCGAACCAGCAAAAGCACACACCCGATGATGATGATCACACATAACTGAAGATGAGGATCGCGCAACGTAGGATGATGATGATAATATACAGATGAAGAAGACGTGCGTAATAAACGCCCACAGAAGCGCCAATGAAAAGCTTTCTGCGAAACGGAAGGAACAAAATGAAATCGGTAGGGCACCTTGCAACCAAACATCACCTCAATCCCTCCCACAGTAACCCCCTCCCTCTCCCCAATCTTCGAAAAAACGAATACATGGCCCCAAACCTGGCAGGGATGTGCTGTGGGCCCGTGTCTGTTCCCCATTCCTACACTCATTTAAATTATGGCTTCACGTCTCATACCATGCTTAAATTTAAATTTTTATTACGTTCTTATCACTTATTTTCTATTCCAACCATACTCAAGCATAACTGCGAGTCGGCCTAGTTGGAACAGATTCATTTTCTTAAATTCGTCCCTGTTTGTTTGCGCACAAAAATGTAAGAAAAAAAAGTCAGCCATACTCAGTTCAGTCCCTTGACCTGGCGTGCGTGACCACGCTAAGGTCCTCCACAGCTAGCTCATTTGCTCGCAACATCACATCATACCAACAACATACTGCTGAGCCAGTTTTATCGAGCAAGCTACATAGCCGAACAATCAGACTCGAAAAAAAGTCGCAGTTTCTCCCAAAAGGCAAAGCATTGAGTGCGATAGCAAATTATTAGACGGCTACACGAAGTAACGTTAGTAATTTTATCGGCCGTATAAAATGCTGTAAACATTCACTTACGAACTAAATTAACCAGCATGGTGCCACACGCACAGGCAAACATGAACACACTTTAAGGCTGTTTTACATGCGCAATTTTCACTCAGCGACACAATGAATTCCATCGCTGAGCGACCGCCGTGACGTTGCGGGCTCTCCGCGACTGGATTCCAACATGGTCGCGCCGTCACTGAGTCGCAGCACGGCCGGGCTCGACTGGCAACTCGGCCGTGGTCGCAGCAATCGGCGTGATGTGGGCGGGGCAACGTGTGACCTATCAGCAAGCGCCATCGAAATATGCGCTTTCCTGTTTTACCACGTGTTGGAAGCTCAGTGGTGCAATGCCGCGCGCCAGTTTTAATGATGTTTTAACAGGTCATACCCACCAGCGCCTGTGCTTTAGGAGCTTCATGAACAATTTTTGTTTTCTCCAGCTCACACAATTCTTTTAAAAGGAGACGCTGCACCCAATCCAGGGGGGGAGCAGACGCCGCCTTCAACATGCAGCACGTCCCCACTTGATCGTCACCGTCGTGAACCTCTTCATCGCTACAAACTGTGCCAGCTGCTTGCACACTCAAAGGTCGCTTCTTCTTCTGCAAAAGAAAATACTCTTCCAGGAGAAGAGTCGTTGCGTCGATATACTACCGCAACAATGAAACTAGAGTGCACTAAACGAAACCACCCCACCTATGCCGCACTAGCAGCATGGTCATACTTGCGGTGTTGTGCAGCGTTTCACTCGCAGCGGCTGCAGACTAAGCGATCGTAAGGTCTCAACGCTTTTAAACGTTAAAAAAATGGTGTACGCCATTCTACTTTCAAATAATAATAGAAAATTTTTAACATTTGGCTAGTTTCCAAGTTGTTTTTATTTAGCGATGCAGGCTTGAATGCGTCGTGAGCAGCGGGAGATCTTTAGCGTCGCTGCGACGGAAATCGCGCTGTCGCAGACGCATGTGAAAGCTGTCAGCGAAAATTGCTGTGCGACGTGCGCGGCAGAACGATTTTTTGCGCCCCACTGGCTCCATGAAACAGCCTTCCATCAGCTATATCGCATTGCCTTCATTTGCACCCACCACAGATTACCTCCAAGATCGGGCACGCGCGGCCGCGCTCAGCGGTGCCATGCACAGCCGCGGCCGGAGTAGAAGAGGCGAATCGCGCTAACCTGCCCCCCCCCCCCCCCCCCCTCCTAGCGCGCGCACACCATCGGTGGATCGGTGGATCCGAAACCAGGGCGTTCGCTGCATATCGCGGGGGCGAGAGTGGATCGCATTAGCGTTCGTTATTGTTGGCCGAGTGGCGTGGAATAAAATAAATATTGCCAGGAGTATTTTGTTCTTCATTGTTCCCTCAATAATGTGGAAGCGCCTTGAAGTGTAAGAAGTGTAAATCCACCATTTCGCGAATGGCAACAAGACGAAACGGTGGAAGTTTTAGTGAAGAAAGTGGGTGTGTTCCCATGGGTAATGGCCGCATGCTCGCATGATTTTCATCCAGACAACCACATCCTGCCAGGTGTGATTATATTTTGCCTAATTTTCCTACTATGCAATCACGGCGTCTGAACAACTGCGGTCTGAACTTAAATGGCTACACGTCTAAAGCACAATTTGTTACTGTTGCACAGTTGCCATGCAGGCACGGGCGTCTTAAATGCTTAGTGACTAAAGGGATCAGTGTATACAGGGTGTCGGCCAAGGGTGGTGAAGCAGTCATACGCTTTGCAATGAGCTGCTTGCCGAGCATCAGCAGTGGCAGTCATACCGAAGTTTAAGATGATGACGACAGTTATTTCTGTTCCCCGCACCATCTATGGAATTAGATGCTTCGCCAATACCAAAAATGCAGGTTAAAAACGCATCGCGAGTCAGGCGTGCAATTCAGAAATCCAGCCTATGCCACCGCTACCGTTTCTCTATTGAGGCGCGCCTGCAAGTAACAAAAAACGTGAATAGACGGCACGACAGTTTGTCTCCGCTGCCAATTAAGCTCATGGCATTCTAACGTATGCAGGAAGCTGTTCCCTGCAAGCTGTTCCCTGCACGCTGTTCCAGCAGCTTCCGAGATAATATCAGTATCCCCTCACTTATGCTTACAGATTATAAAATTCGTTCCAGCAAGCTGACCTATGTTTCCCTGCAGTACATGATACCATAATATGCTTCCATGGAAGCATGTACAGAAAAACTTTCTCCACCGCGTGGCTGCACTTAGCGCTGTGTGTGTTGGGATTGTGACGCCATGTGAAGGAGATAAAGCAACTAAGCATTTCATACATGCCTTCTTTTTTTATCATCAGCCTCTATTTATGTCTACTGCAAGACGAAGGCCTCTCCCTGTGATCTCCAATTACCCCTGTCTTGCGCTAGCTGATTCCAACTTGCGCCTTCAAATTTCCTAACTTCATCAGCCCACCTAGTTTTCTGCCATCCTCGACTGCGCTTCCCTTCTCTTGGTATCCATTCTGTAACCCTAATGGTCCACCGGTTATCTATCCTACGCATTACATGGCCTGCCCAGCTCCATTTTTTCCGCTTAATGTCAATTATAATATCGGCTATCCCCGTTTGTTCTCTGATCCACACCGCTTTCTTCCTGTCTCTTAGTGTTAGGCCTAACATTTTTCGTTCCATCGCTCGTCGTGTAGTCCTTAACTTGTTGTCGAGCTTCTTTGCTAACCTCCAAGTTTCTGTCCCATATGGTAGCATCGGTAGAATGCAATGATTGTACTTTTCTTTTCAACGATATATATATATATATATATATATATATATATATTGCCGTGCGCGTTTCATTCCGACTTGGTATAGCACTTGCACTACCCACCATGGTGGCATAGTGGCTTTGTCGTTGAGCTGCTAAACCCGAGGGCGCGGGATTGCCCCATATGTTACCACCGGTAGAATGCAATGATTGTACACTTTTCTTTGCAACGACAGTGGTAAGCTCCCAGTCAGCATTTGGCAACGCTTTCCGTATGCACTCTAACCCAATTTTATTCTTCTGTAAATTTCTTTCTCATGATCAGGGTCCCCTGTGAGTAATGGACCTACATAAACGTACTCCTTTACAGACTATAGAGGCTGACTGGCGATCCTGAATTCTTGTTCCCTTGCCAGGCTATTTAAAATTGTCTTTGTCTTGTGCATGATAATCTTCAACCCCACTCTTACACTTTCTCGGTTAAGGTCCTCAATCATTAGCTGTAAATCGTCGCCATTGTTGCCGAATAGGAGAATGTCATCTGCAAACCGAAGGTTTCTGAGGTATTCGCCTTTGATCCTCACTCCTAAACCTTCCTAGTCTAAGAGCTTGAATACTTCTTCTAAGCATGCAGTGAATAGCATTGGAGAGATTCTGTCTCCTGACCTCACCCCTTTCTTGATAGGTATCTTTCTACTTTTCTTGTGGGGAACCAAGGTTGCTCTGCAATCCTTGTAGATATTTGCCAAGATATTCACGTATGCCTCCTGTACTCCTTGATTACGCAATGCCTCTATGACTGCTGGTATCTCTACTGAATCAAATGCTTTTTCATAATTTATGAAAGTCATATAGAGAGGTTGATTATACTCCGCACATTTTTCTATTACCTGATTGATGACATGGATATGATCCATCGTAGAATATCCCTTCCTGAAGCCAGCCTGTTCTCTTGGTTGGCGGAAGTCTAGTGTTGCCCTGATTCTATTAGAAGTTAGCTTGGAGAATATTTTACACAATACTGAAAAGAAGCTAATGGGTCTATAATTCTTCAATTATTTAACGTCTCCCTTCTTATAGATGAGTATAATGTTGGTGTTCTTCCAGCTTTCTGATACACTTGATGTCCTGAGGCGTTGCGTATAAAGGACCGCAAGCTTTTCAAGCATGATATCTCCTCCATCTTTGAATAAATCGACTGTTATTCCATCTTCCCCAGCAGATTTTCCCCTGGCCATGTCTTGCAAGGCCCTTTTAACTTCATCGCTAGTTATAGAAGGAGCCTCTGTATCCTGCTCATCACTACTTCGAATGAAAGTAGCTTGGCTGTTCTGACAGTGTACAGGTCAGTATAGAATTCTTCCGCTGCTCTTACTATGCCATCGAAATTGCTGATGATATTGCCTTGCTTATCTGACAGGGCAGAATACATTTTGCGTTGTTCTTTCCCAAGTTTTGTTCTCACTGATTTCATGCTGCGTCCATATTTTACTACTTCCTCAATCTTTCGCATGTTATAATTGCGGATATCCCTTACTTTCTTCTTGTTGATCAGTTTCGACAGTTCAGTGAATTTGATCGGGTCTTTCGAGTTTGACACTTGCATGTTTTGCCGTTTCTTTATTAGGCCCTTTGTTACTTGGGAGAGCTTACCTACTGGTTAACTTGGTGCCTTACCTCCCACTTCAATTGCTGTTTGTGAGATCAGCCTAGTTACGGTTTCATCATCTTCCTGTTCTAAAGCTGCATATTTGTTTGCGAGCACGAGCCTAATTGATCTCTTACTCTTACTGCGTCTAGGTTGTCCTGTTTCTTCTTGACTTATGTTATTCTTTCTCTCTTCAAATTGAGAGAAATACTAAACTTTGTATAGTTGTCCACTAATTTGCTATCGGAATCGATGCTTCGCCTTTCAGGCAAAACTGCGACTTTTTCCTTTATCGCAAACCTTTAGTGCAAACATTCCAATAAACGAATATAAGCCAGTGATTTCACAAGGCTCATCCACTTGGAATGAGTTTCGAAACTAGCAGAAGTTTTGAGCACAAGTTTTAACAAAACGGCTTTTCTTGTTTTTATGAATTGAAGCTCAAAAATTACCGGAACACCGATCGATGCATTTCGTCCCAAATTTTGCGAACCCATACGCCGAATCTGGGGCTATATAACGCAAAACTATTCAATTCAGATTTCATTCCATTCTCCCGACGCCATATTTACTTAACCGCCGACGCAAGCATCGGGTGGTCACCTGTTTCTTTTTGACTAATTTTACTCTTTCTCTCTTCAAATTGAGAAACATCCTAGACTTCACTAACCTATGGTCACTGCACTTTACCCTACCTACCACTTCTACATCCTGCAATATGCTGGGATTGGCAGAGAGTAGGAAATCTTTTTCAATCCTTGTTTCTCCATTAGGGCTTTGCCAGGTCCACTTCCTAATGCTGCGCTTCCTGAAGAAGGTATTCATTATTCGGATACTATTCCTTTCCTCGAATTCTACCAGCATCTCTCCTCTAGTGTTCCTAGAGCCGATGCCGTAGTTGCCAATTGCCTGCTCACCAGCGTGCTTTTTCCCAACTTTTGCAGTGAAGACGCCCATGACTACAGTATAATGAGTTTGCACCTTTCTAATTGCTAATTCAACATCTTCATAAAACTGTTCTATTTCTTCATCATCGTGACTGGAGGTTTGGCTTAGACTTGTAGTACCTTCATTCTATACCTCCTATTCAGCTTTATTACGACGACTGCTACCCTCTCATTAATGCTGTAGAACTCATCAATGTTGCCCGCTATGTCCTTATGGACTAGAAATCCTACTCTGAATTCTCTCTTATCAGGAAGACCTCTACTCGTATAGCAGAGGACATGGCCGTTAGTCAGCACTGTATAAGCCTCACCAGTTCTTCTAATTTCACTAAGGCCAATAATATCCCTGGCAATACCTGATAATTCTTCAAATAGCCCTGCTAAGCTATAGCCTCACTCGATAGGGTGCGCATGTTGAACGTTGCCAGGTTCAGTTTCCAGTGGCGGCCTGTCCGGAACCAGAGATTCTTAGCACCCTCTGCCGCGTCGCAGGTCTGACCACCGCCTTGGTCAGGTGCTCCGCTGCCGCTGGGGACTGAGGGCCATGGGTAAATTGGAGGAATCATTTTAAAGGTAGCGGCCGAATACTGCACCAGGGAGGCCAATTTCTGTTCTGGTGAGGGAGCAACTTTGTGGAAGCTTAGTGGGCCTGCCTAATTTGGTTGCATCTTGACTAGTGTAGCTCCACTAACTCTCGGCGATATTTTTTATGTTGCCGGTGTCAGGCGCCACTCCATGCCTGACGCCTTGTCAATACACCAACACTTGTATATATTCGTGGTTAACGTCCTAGCTTTTTTTTTTTCCTCTTTTTGTCGTTGGAGTTAAATTTTTTGAGTTTTTGGGAGCACAAGATTTTTATTTTATTTATTTATTTTTGTCTAATGCACAGGTTGATAGAGAGTTATAGTTGGAATTGATTTGTTTCCTTGGTGACGAATAAAAAAAAATGTCTGCGGGCATTTTTGCCGTCGCCGTCGTAGTGAGGTTACGTATAAAGTCCAACGGCGATAAAATCATCGCCGCGCGACGACGTTGCGTTGTGCGTGCGAGTGAAAGCGTGCGAGGGTGAGCCGGCAACCGCAGCGTAATATCGCCCACGCGACAGAGGAAGGCGGCCGGAAGCGCGCGGTCTTCTTTCACGCGCGAGGAATGTGGAGGAGGCGATGGAGACGGGAAAAGGGGAGGGGGGGGGGGGGGGGGGGCGCGTTCTGCTTACGCGGTTGCTGCTCACGGAGCTATCTCGAAAGCAATCTGCGACGCGGCCGAAGTGTGCGCCCGCGGGGGCCTCATCCTCAAAGCGATTTGCCATGGGCCAAAGTGCATTCGCCGAGTGCCGGTAGCTTCATGTACACGGCGCTTTCGACGCTCGCGTTGAAGCGAAAGCCAGCGCGTAGGTCAATTTGCTCGCTGCCGCTTGTGCGCTTTCTCACTCAAGCGTTTTGACGAGCTCCCGCACTCATCGAGCGAGATGCGTTCATGTTTACCTGTGCGCGCATTACACCATGCTTGTTTATTTAGTTAGTAAGCGAATATTCACAACTTTACACGGCCGATAAAACTACTATCCTTATTTCGTATAGCTGTCTACTAATTTGCTACCGCAATCGATGCTTCGCCTTTCGGGTGAAACTGCGACCTTTTTTTCCATCTTTTCGACATTCGAGTTAAATTTGGTGTGTTTTTGGGTGCGCAAGATCTGTTTTTTTGTTTACTTTATTTTTGTTTAATGCACGGGTTGGTAGAGAATTATAGTTGGAATTGATTTTTTCCTTGGTGATGTATAAGATTAAATGTCTGCGTACTAGTAAACATAACTTTCCAAGCGGTTTATAAAGCGAGAAAATCACTTTTTTAAGTTATTTCGCGATTACCACAGCATCTAAAAATTTTCCCGACGTTACTCTTACTAAGTGCCGGTACAGTTTGGTCCCCACGCACAATAAGCGGCTTAAACTATATCTACAAGAATGAACTCTTCTAATTTTACAGTTTGTAGAGCTCATAAATTATACACGACATTTCCGCAGAAACCAGGAAGGAAACGATCTCGGTTAAATTGGTTTGTTGTTCTTACCTTTACGAAAGGCGCTCAAGCCACCATTCTTGGCTTTCTTGTAAAATGAGATGACGCAAGCCACGCTGTATATCTGCGAAGAAATAGGTATGCGGTGCTTTGATGCAAATCAGGTGGAGAAAAGATTGGAGTGACCTGTAGAAAGAAGAGTTCGCATGAACAATATTTATTAATCTCTGAATCGCGAAACTGATTCCTTTATACGTCATTTAGTCATCACTGTATCACAAGAAAAGGCGTTTAACATTGAGGGTGAATGGACTCTGTTTACTCGTACGGCGGGCGTTTCAGTGACAATAAATTTTGCATCGCAGTTTGATCGCATGATATCGTCGCTCACCGCAATGCTGCGAAACAGTGTGTACTGCTGTTCTACTGACGTCTTAGTTCGGTGCAGCAGGGTTCAGGCAGTAAACGACTCCTTAATTAAAGCTGTGAAAGAACTAGAGATGCCGAAAGGATGGTTTTCACTTTCCCGACACATCGTCAAAGTGTGACGCAAACGTGCAACAGATCAATTTTAATTAGGCCCTAAAATGCAGATTGTTATAGTAGAAGCTGTCCTCGATGAGCTGGCTGCCCCTACGTACCCGTAGCCCGGTCAGGAAGCCCACAACGATAGACACGAGAACATCCGTGGTCCCGCAGCTTGACTGAATAATATGAAAAAGGGAAAAAAAAGCAAGCAATACGTAAGGCTGGCACCAAAGGCCATTCAATCACTTGTGAACACGCTTTTGGCTCCTTGTTTGCACCATAGGTCATTCTATTTCTCGTGAACACGCTACTTGCTCGTTATTTGCACGATAGGTCATTCTATCCCTCGTAAACATGGTACTGGCTCCTCATTTCCACCATAGGTCATTCTATCACTCGTGAACATGCTACTGGCTCATTACTGCACCATAGGTCACTCTATCACTTGTGGACATGCTACTGGCTCTTTATTTGCACCACACACTGTTATATCCCTTGTGAACATGCTACTGGTTCCTTATTTGGCCTACAGATAATTCTACCACTCGTTAACATGTTACTGGCTCCTTATTTGCAGCACGGGTCATTATATCACCTATGAACATGCTAGTGGTTCCTTATTTGCACCCCAAGATCATTCTTCTATCACTTGTGAACATGCTGCTGGCTCCTTATTTGCACCATAGGTCACGCTAAAACGCTCTGACCGCATGACGCCATCCCCGTTGACTTTTTGTGTCGTCTCCTGGAAGTGTTAACAGAAGTGGAGTGTGCTCAAGCAGCAGTACGTGACAAGCGACGCAAGGAGGCCACAAGAGCTACACTCAGACCAACGACAGGTAGCCACAATGCACACCGCGCCGTTTCATAAAATCACCAGAAAAACCATCAGTCATCATTTTTACCCACATGACGTTCATCGGTTCAATAGCGCAAGGCCTTAACCGCCGTCTCCCTCTACCATTTTTTTTTCTTCCCCACAATGTAGGATTGGGTCGCAAGATGAAAGAAAAACTGGTACCACACACCTTTAGTGTCGCCAGTCGCAGCGCGGTGAAGGCAGCGAATTGGTCCGCTTCGGTGATATATGGCGTTCGCATCGTCATGGGGTAGAGACGGTCTCGCATGACGTACTGAGAAGTGAAAGAGAAAAGGAAGATTCAGATCATTCTTAAGTAACGTGAGCACATCGGTGTTACTCTCCTGTTTAACACAACGAGCGTTTGGTGGTCATGGAAAATACTGAAGTTGAACGGCTGAAGGCGTTATTTCTTTGCTTCATAGAATATTTGGAGGCACATACGTTGGGCAGGGGGGGGGGGGGGGGCGGTATAGATTATTGATCTTGCCACCACTGCGCTTGTTCTACATCAGGATAAAGAAATTCTTACGTGTACAATTTCGACGAACAGGTGCGCGCAACATCACAGGATGCTACAATAATTTAAGCAAGGAGCTCGGACACGGAAAGTTGTCATATACAAGATGTTAAACAGGTACGAACGCCACACATTCTGCACCAGCAAGCAAGTTATCGGTTAATCTTAGAGACCTTACTTGTTTTTCAGAAGAGGAAAAGCAGTTTATTTCACGATAAAAAATTTATTGAGATACTGTGAGCTCCAGCAGGAGACGTTAGTGTTTCTGAGGAAATTCTGGGTGCCTATATTAAAAGGGAGTCAATAAAGCACGCGCAAGACGATGTATACTGAAACAATGTGTCGTGTACTAACGTTGTACCTGGCACATATAAGGGCGAATCGGATGAGCTAGCTGCTTAGTCCCAGCCTATTTCTTTGTCCAGCTTATTTTCGTAGATATCTGAGGCTGTAATACAACTTAGAAATTTCTTGAATTTATTCGTGTTAATTTTATCAACATGAAAAAAGAAAAGAAAAAGAAAACAGCACGAAAACGGGACAAGAACAAGGCACGGACGCAGCTATCTTTCAGATTATCTTGCTGGTCTCTAATGAATCTCTTTGACGCCAACTTGGGTCACTGGGTATGGGCCATGTAGGTGTGTGTCGTTCTTAGCATAACAGACTGGCGGCAGACTAGCATAACAGCGGGGAAACGAAGCTAGTAGCGCTGTATTTGAAAAGCAAGGATGCTTAACATCTGAAAAGACAGCCTTTGCATCACATTATCTTATAATATAAAGACTGCTTTATTTCTGTATGTACTCATTTAAATAGTTGGTCGGAACTTGCTTTGCGGACGCCCCTCATATTTCGTGCCAAAACCCGCCATCGTGCTAACTGCAGCAAGGAAGTGCGAAAAGACCTTTAAAGATGAAGGCCGGTAAGTGCGCAAACAAGGCGCAGCATTTAGAAACAGTCTAAGGAGAAATATTAACAATATTTCGCAGATACTTACCATAATAATTCGTAGCAGGACGAAGCCAGTGCTGGCAGCGATATCCACGGCTGCAAACACGGACAGAAGCAGCACCGTCCGCAAGGATACGCTACCCTGTGAGGCAGATTGACAAAGCGCAAAGCAACGTCGCGATCAGAAACGGAGTCATATAGGTGCTCAACGGAGTCATATAGGTGCTCAAACGGAGTATCATAGGTGCTCAAAGGTACGTTGCAGTCTTTGAAATTGGGACTTCAGAACATATTACCCACTTCACTTTAAAAACCACATCCTCGACATCTTTCAAATCCATGCTTCGCGAGTATATGGTATCCTTGTAGCACTTTTTTTTAAAGAAATCATCTTCTTGTACGTGCTAGATTATTGTAAAAATGATAAACTAATAATCTACCCACTTGTTTCATCTTCCTTAACATCAGCTTTTTGCTTAGCTTGATAATGTTCTTTCTATTTGTTCGAATTTTATAACGTTTAGCTTAGTTTCATTTCTAGTTTTCTCTTCCTTCTTCTTGTTTTCTTTTACGTCTTATCTTTATACTTTATTCACAAGAAGTCGCTCTTGAGTGTACCACATCGGGACCTCGCGGTGTATATTACGCTGTATTCACAAAACTTGGTATATGCATGAACTAAACTGAAACAAAAAATACACGCTCAGTTCTAACAAGTGTTAGTCACACATTCAAAACAGACATACGCACTTTCGGAGAGCACAAGTACATTTACTGATTCATGCAAAAGTTTTGTGCGATTATAAAATGATAGGGCTTTTAGAGCTTGCAGGCACCTGTGCTTCAAGTTTACCCAGGCTGCATTTTTTTTTCTTTTCTTCATTGCAGCTCCAGTGGTGTACACGCAATCGTTACGGACACGATGACACGCGACACAACTGGAAGATCAGTTCTGCGGAAGCCCGCAAGGTGAAGTAAAGTTCATCATACAACTTCGCTTTGTAAACGAGCCAAACATATATTGATGCGTACTTCACCATGGCACGTGAATACACTACTTGTTTATTCCTAGTATCGACCAAATTTCTTTAAAAATTGCCCGTGAGAAGTAGCGTTGTTCCCCTTGTTCTGGTAGATTAACTTAAGAGGCGGACATTACTTGAGGCGGAAATTTATATGAGGTGGACATTTTAAGGAGGGATATCTTGAAAGTGATTCCTGCAAAGCGGCAATAATTACCTTCATGACTGTTTGGCTTCAATTTCAAAATATTTCAACATGTTTCCTAAAGTGATTCATCACAAAAGTAATTAGTGCGCCTTCTTAATCATCTGGAAATAGAGATTTCTCGTGCAAGCACTGTCCGCTTTTTTAGTTAATCCACATGGGCAGACTCGATTGCGCATATGCTCCATGCAATACTTCTTTTGTCTGTCGAAGTTACAAAAATAACAACCACACATGGTATATGCACACGCATCTAATGCGCCTCACTGCTTATTAACTTGTAATGTAGAAGATAATTAGTACATATGGTACACTGTGGAATTAATAAATGTTAACTAATGTTCGCCAATCCAAGCATGACCATTACGTGCATTCTACCGTTTCCGCCTGTCGCGTGTTATATCTCTGTCCTTGTTCCTTCGCGCGCTACAGCGAAGCACCAACTATTCCCCCTACTGACATTTTTTTAAATCCTGCGCAGGTGTACGTTTGCGTGTACAGGGGGGAAGGAGCGGGCACGGTTCGCAGCCTGATTTGTATAAACTGAGGGCCATTGCAGCTTCAACAACTTTACTTTCGGCCACATAACCACAATTGGAGGGCAACACTCACGTCATCCTTGGCCTGCTTGAGGGCGAACGCCATCCACCACCAGCTGAGAATGTAGATGATCACGAACACCACGCTCAGGGCGAGCGTCGTCCGCGCCGACGTCAGTTCCACTGCGAGGAAATGAGATCATGTTGCGACTTGCCTCGTGCAAGTGGTACGGACTCTAGTATACGATTATACAGAGCACGACAAACAAAAAAGGCAAAATACCGTGGTGAATTAAGTTCAATAAAAAAAAGCTTGTACATTTGGTTACGTAATTTCTGTACCCTATAGTGTCATTACACCGTCTGCAGCACACCGTGGTCTGCAGCACGCGCAAGATGCTTCACGTACCCCACTGCGGCTGCGTCTTTGATACAGCCTACTCGAATTTTTTTTTATTATTGCGATAGTAATTATATGGACACTCCAGGCGAATTTCCACTGTCGGCGTCGCCATGATGTTCCATGAAGTCCAAGTGCGATAAGATCGCGGCCACGCGCCGCATGCTGTAGGTGCGAGGAGAAGCATGCGAGAGTGAGCCGAGAAGGATGGTGGCTTGTGGTGTTGGCGTCTGTTCGCGCGCGCAAGGGAGGAAGGCGGGGAGGGTGCGCGCCTACTTTTCCCGCGAGCTAGGAGAGGAGTGGCGCGGCAGTGGAGCACGCGATTCTGCTTCTACTGAGGCTGCGCATGGCTCGGCTGAGGCCGCGCGCGTTATATCTTGAAGGTATTCTGCGGTAGGTTGAAAAGCTAGCTGACCTGAGAAAGCTGATGGCTTCGTGTGCGCTGTGTTCTCGAGCTTCTAGTTCGAGTCAGCAGGAAGGGGGATTCGCACCCCGCTGGTGCCGCTCTTCATCGCGCCAGTGTTTTGACAGCGAGCGTTCACTGTCATCGAGTGAGATGTGTTTATGTTTTCCTTTGCGCGTGTGACACTGTGCTTCTTAATTTAGTCAGCAAGCGAATGTTTACAGCAGCTTATACAGATGATAAAACTACTAACCTTCCTGCGTATAGCTGTTTAATAATTTCCTATTGCAATCCACTGTGCTTCACATTTCGGGCGAAACTGCGACTTTTCTTGCATTCTGCTTAATTGCATAATTAATCAAGCATAATTAAACAACTTCGCAAGTGTTAAATTTAAGGGAAAACTTCCAGTGAGAACGTTGTAGAGTTCTCCAGCAAATATTTAATTCAGCAGCTTCTAGCTTCCTACTTGTTACGTTCTAAACAAGGCCCGCGAAATATAATAAAATTACTCCACCTCCCGCTAAAGGGAACCATGTGTGGATGCGAAGCAGCGGGGAGAAGTTTAGCTTGAGCGGGAGATGGTTTCGCGGCAGCGGCCCGAGCGCTCATCGCGGCGCTGCACAGGAGAGAGAATGATGTGCGCGCGCTCCGTCATTTTCTACCGTCACTACCGTGGCGCCCCCAGCGGAGTATGCAGCTGTCGCACAACCTGTCGTGCGCGCCGCTCCGGATTCCTAGAGGAGAGAAAGGGGGAGCGTAGGAGAGGCGAGAGAGGGGGAGGGGACGCGCATGCGCTGAGGGGGTGTGGCACGCGGGCGCCGCTCCGTCCAGTAGAGGATTCCCAGAGGTAAGAAAGGGGGAGAGTAGGAGAGGAGAGTGACGGGGAGGGGACGCGCATGCGCTGTGGGGTGTGGGACGCCGCGGGAGGGACGGACAAAGCCCCCGCCATAAGTTGCTTCGCATCTAAAAAAAGCACGCGATATGCGCATTTGCGCGGCGCAGTTGAATCGCAGCGATATCAAAGTTGCCGATAAGAGCGAACACCACATTTATCCTGGCGCGCGATAGCGTAACGCTTATCGCCTTCATGAATCGCCGCGAGGCAAGCACATCATTGGCGCAAACCTAAAGTCCCTGTATAGTACAAGTACCGCCGTCTACTCTTTCCTCCGCCATCTCCTCTCCTAAAGCGCTTGTTTTTTTTTTCTTTACTTTTTGCTTGCGAAAGCAAGTCGGAGGTGGCGCCCCTAGAAAGTCCCTGTTAAAGCTTTCAGGCGGGCGCGCGCCGCGGCGCGGCCGCCGCCGGCGACTGCGACTGCGCAGAGTGACTTTCAACATGGCTCTGAGGCAGAAAAAAAAAGCAAAATATAAAGAAGTGAAAGCGCGTGCTATCATCGTCCAATCGGAAATACAAGAGAGAGAGAAGCGGCGTTGATCAAAGGATGGCGGTACTTTTCCTATATAGGGATTTAACGTAAACCGCGCAGCGTGTTTCTATTTGCGCCCAAGCTCAGTGCTCGACCGCTGGTGCCGCCATGCGCCGTTCGCGCGTACCATGTTTCTAGCCGCCGCCGTTGGAACGGGGAACAGGCTGGGCTGGTGGTGACTAGGCACGACTGTGGCTGCTGTTACGGGATCGATGGTATTCCTAAATAAACGCATCACTGTTTTCATGATCCAAATATAATCTCACTATCAGGGAGGGAGCAGTCTACCTGACTGGAACCGTTTTTTTTTATTTGGGGTGTTGCTACGCTGCGCTCCGCAACACCCCAACGACCGCCGCTTCGCGTCGGAGCCCGGCACCGCGGCTTCCGCAGCGGCACCGGGATTCAACCGACCGCGCCGCCAAACAGAGAGAAAAAAAGCGTGATACCAAGAAAACAAAAAAGTTCCTAGCCAACGCGGGATTCGGACCCGCGTACGCCTGGTATATGGGCGAGCGTCGTAACCACTAGGCCATACAGCCACATTCAAAGTTGTATCATAATGTTGTCCCTGATAAGCTGTAGCATGGCGATTGTATGCGACAAAAATATTGCGGTTGTCATTTTCATTTCTTTACTTGTTATGTTTTTAAAATGACCTCTAGCTAATATGACAATTGAAATTGCGCTTAAAAATTGCCCCATATATTGCTGGTAATTAAAATACAGTTGTTTTAGTAGCGGTTATTACATTTTGCGGTTGGTAAGTGAGCGCGTTAGTAACGGTTACTGATTTTGTGTGAATCCCAATAGTAACTGTCACTACCTTTTTTTAGCACATAGGGTTGCTATCATTACTGCCTGCACGTTACTACCGAGGTAGTCACATGCAGTGATAAGCGGTTACTAACTTAATGTTAGTAACTATACAACGACCTTTTCTCTAATAGTGCTGCTGAATTAGATACTTGCTAGAGCGCTCTACGACTTCCTCAATGGAAGTTCTCACTTGTAGTAATACTTGCGAAGTTGGTTAACTATTTTTACTAATTATGCAACTAAGCCGAATGTCAAAAATAGTGTGACGTGCTCCATTCAATAGCCAGCGACATGCATGTAGTCGCGTCCTCCTAGAGGGATTCCGCATATTTTAAAACATTGACTATAATTAGCTGGGACACCCTGTACAATTAGGACACTACCTATAATACCCCACACGCTCGAGGGGTGACTGAACGACCCAACACCACCAATTGTGGCCGCGTTAACGGAGCTTACCACGGCCCTTGGGCACACTGTAATAGAAGAAGTGGAGCAAGCCCAATCAAGACTCGACGCCATCAGCATTGCACTCTCAGCCCCGTTTCACGCCGCCTCTATAGTAGCCCCAGATAGGGGCTGGATTTAACAAAACGTCTTTTTTATTATTATTATTATCTCACTCTCCTCTTGCGTGGGGAGGTTACATGACTCCGTAGACGAACAAAAGCGAGAGAAAATAAAGAAGTCAGAGCGTGCGCTCCCGCAGGCTAAAAGAAACCCGAACGGTTGAAGCGCCACGGTGTCACTTCCCATTACTTTCTACTGCTCCAGTGCGCCAATTCATGATCGCCGAAATCAATTGCATTCCGTGGATGCAATCAGCGTGTTAGAAGGGGAGTGTTCCCGTACACCTGATACGGGAACAAGAGCGCGCCGGTGACGTGTGCGCTTTTATATGCGTGTCGCGAATCGCTTACTCGCGAGATGCACCGCGGGCGGCGTTCTTAAGCCTTCCTCCGGCATCTTTAGCAAAGGCACATGGCTCTTACTAATCTGTCCTGGGCCGTGATTTAGTAGCGATGCCTTCCGCTCGATTATATGCCAACCTTATCATCCACTGTTCATGGCCGGCTGGTCGCTTTGTTAACGCGGGCGGGGTGTCGCTCTGACCACTGAGAAAGCGCGAAAAGTGCGAAAAGGAAGATCATCGGCGAAGGAATCGCTACAAAATCGCGGCCCAGGCTACATCCGAGATGGGCGCGGAAAGTTTGCAGCCTAATGTTATATGTTAATAAAAACAGTTTTTGCGAAATTCCATTCAGTGGTAGTACATTCATAAAAGGATGAGGTACCATCCACCTGATCGTAGCACTGCACCGACAATTACATGGACCATACCTTTTTAATTTCTTGAAGTGCTACGCATTTAAAAATGATACACAGTGTGGAGTGTGTGTACTATCGCGATGGAAAGAAACGCGAACAGCGGAGCGCGTGGACGAAGCGGAACTGAAGGTATAGTGCACGCCGTCCAGTCATCACCATTGACAGGCGCGCACGTCCGGTTTGATTGCGTTGTGCGATGATGCACCCCCTATACTGCGATATTTTTGTTTCTATTCTACTTCTCTTTCATTTCAAAACGAGAAAAGGTGAAGGCGCAGTGATGACAGCGCTAACTGTACTCACACAAACAAAAATACTGCAGTATTGATAGCTTTCACGTGACGTCACGCACCCACCTTATCACCGTGTCGGTGCACCAACATGGCGGCTACGAGCACTTCAGTCCAATCCATCTTATTGAAAGCTTTCACGTGACGTTACGGACCCAGCTTATCATTGTGTCGGTGCACCAACATGCATGGCGGCTACAATGACGTCAGTGCAAGCCATCTGTAGGGGGTTCATCATCGCACAGCGCAATCAAACCGGACGTGCGCGCCTGTCAATGGTGATGACTGGATGGCGCGCACTATACCTTCACCGGCCCAGGGTCGGTATTTTGTGGCGATGCCTTTCCGGTGCTAATGCCTTTTCGCGCTTATCGCGCTTTGTCAGTGGTCGGAGCGACGGTCCGCTCGCGTTATCAACGGTATCAGCCGGCCGTGAGCGGTGGATCATAAGACTAGTATAGAATAAGTCATAAGGCATCGCTACAAAATACCGGCCCTGAAGTTACTGGCAGCTAGCTTAGGCGTATAAGAAGTCGCGAATGAGGAATACACTCTATATTCCAGATCGCGATGTCTGCAGCGGTGCAACTTTCAAATTCCAAACTACTCTCAGAGGTTTGTGAGCACAGAAAAAAATTACATAAAAAAGAGGGCAAGAAACTTTTTTTTCTTTTTTTTTTCAATCGTGGCTTCGAGGGAGGGAGGAGTGGGAGGTGTTCTAGTAAAGTCTCTGAGCAGCTGTAACAAAGTCCACGCTATGTGATGAAAAAAAGAAAGATAAAATAAACCTAGTAGAAACCTCATTGTGGCTTGAAACCTGTTTGCACAGATGTGTAGAATAGAAAATAGGCTGTTCTTTTGTTATGCTTTTTTTTTTCAGCTCTCTTAAGGCTTGGCCATTGCAGTAGTCATAACGGGAGAAAAAAAAAGAAGAACAAGACCAAGTGTTTTGCTGCAAGGAGAGAGGGTAAACCTTCCCTGATGTGCGAAACAAATACCCATGGCGCGGAAACCATGCTTAAGAAATTTCAAAAACAGAGGCGCCATGAATTTTCCCAAGTTTTTGTTCTTCGGGAAACTGGTTCACTGTGAGGTCGTTACGTTGCATATATTCAATTCCTACGCTGTGACAAAAACTCATTAAATAGGTCAGGGTCGCTAGCCTCGAAAATGATACATCGCTGCGTTCTGCGAGGAAATATCGCGGTACGTAAATATGCGAAGGGTTCGTAGTTTAAATATGAGCAAAGAAAAAATATATTTACACAGGCTTCGTAGCCCAAAAGACCCTGAAAGCTTTCCTTATTCATGAGCTTGGACACGTGCAAAGGAAAAATCCTCTGCAAACAATAAGAAGAAGAAAGCGAAGCACTTCACGTCACGCCGACACTACAGGAAGGAGACGAGGGTTCTAGGCAAGCACCTGGACGGCTTCATTCGTCTTCTTGGTGTCACGTTTGTGTCCGGCGTGTCCTATTTTCGTTGCCACGACCGTTCTCTTCCTTTCCCAATTCTGCCTAGGTGACAGAATCGGGAAAGGGGGAGAACGTTCGCGGCAAGAACTTCAAGAGCATGTGCGATCGGCGTCCTCCGCGGCCATCAAAGAGAGGAAACTCAAAGAAACCATTTGGCCTATCCTTTCACCTATATAGATATTTCAATATGCACCGCACGCCCCCTCTCGGAGCGCATAAAGTATTAACGATTCATCGCAGACTCCAGTCCTTAAGAGCCCCTGGTGAAAGCTGTCTAGGAGAAACGTCTGCCACGAAAAAGGTCCCGATGAACATGGCAGATGTTGGAGCACGTCAGTATACAGCCAGTACTACTCACGCAGAAAGGCCTCGAGGTCGCCCTTGAGGTTCGTCAACGTCTGTCGTGTGCGGTCCAACACGAGGCTCTTGTGGTCGTCGCCGCTTCCCATCAAGAGGTCCGACTCGGAGGGCATCCATGCTGCCAGCACCACGCGCAGGAAGGCGATCTCCTTGCTCGCCTCGTACAGCCTCCCCGACAGGAGGATGAGTGCCAGGAAGGACAGCCCCTGCAAGTACACACACCGTGCCGGTCGTCCGTGCGTCAATGCGCGAGCGGACATACCAAACACCGACAAACAAACGGAGAAATTGTACAGGCCAATTGTACGGGGCAACAGCGTACGGCATACGAACGTGAAAGCGTTCCAAGCTGTACACCAAGCTCGCAATTAAAGTCAGATGTTTGAAAAAGAATCGGGCTCGTGCGCACGGCCCTTCCTAATCCATGGGAGGACATTGCGCCCAAACGTCGTGCTCAGTCGCCATACAAATTTGTGGGGAAAAAATATTTAAAGAAACATCGAAGAAAGCCGATGGACCGGACCGTACTGCTTTCCAACTTCAGGTGCTTGTCTCGAGCCGAGTTCCGCACATTAACATACAAAAATGAAGTCTCAGTGTGCCGTTCCTCCCATATCCTAAACGACATTTTTTTTTTTTTCTAAGACCTTAGACTATGGCCGTGTGCGTCGCTGGCGCAGTAAGTAATGGCAGCATTACTGCAGTACCACCTCCAGTCGAAGGTTATCTGCGGCCAATTACACACTTGCTGCGCATATTTACACGTGCACGCAACTATTGCTCTTTCTCTCCCCTGCCTTCTCCTCTTTTCGTCCCCATAACCCCTTCCCCTAGTGCAGGATATCAAATCGGACGTTCGGTCGGTTAACCTTTCTGCCTTTCCTTTCTGCTATCTATCTATCTATCTATCTATCTATCTATCTATCTATCTATCTATCTATCTATCTATCTATCTATCTATCTATCTATCTATCTATCTATGTGGCATGACCTCCTTTCGTTGTGTGTTCTTGTGCTCGCTTCTTCAGCAAAACTTGACCTCCTTATGTTTTTAGTATTGAACGAAGTGGCCAGTATGTTTTCCTTCTGGACGTGTCAGTCTCTCCACCTTCTTCCTCCTTAAACTTTGGATATCTACATGTTTCACTTCGCGAAGTAACGCTGTGCCAGCATATGTGACGCCGTCAAATATCTCGGCATAATGTTTATAAAATGTTACCAGCGTCGATCCCTTTACTCTGAATTCGTCTACTGTAGCGGCTTCCTTCCTTTGTGCTAACGAGCACCCCGGTAAAAAAAAAAATAAGTATATTTGATCTATACCTCAAATACGAGTTTCTTTTCCCTCGGTTCCTTTCTTACTGAACTACCCAATGTATACATGAAAGTGCTTTTGTTGTGTTTTGTAAGCGTTGCATTACTTTTGCTTCACATCTGAACCAGCGACAGCTAACGTATACGTAAATACTAATGTACATGATTGCACAGTACTTGCCAAAAGGGAAGCCATTGCGATCATGACCACCGCTGATTCCGCAACGTCTACTCGCTCTTTTGTTGCACCAGCACTGCTCCAAAGCATTAGAGAGAGAGGCGAACCCTCGACTTCATCGTGTATATCTTTTTGAAGTCCAGAAGTTGCATGGGCGCGACACGACGCATGCAGGAATCAGCAACACTCACGCTACTATTGGTTTCGTTGCCTTTGAGAAAGGCTGCGCGTTTCCTGCTTTAAAGAAGGCTTGCGAAATACGAAGTGATCATTCCTCACTTTTACGACATGTTATACTGATTGACACAAGTTCACTAAGTAACTTCTCAGTTAATTATTTGCGGCATATCTTGAAATTTAGGAATTGTAGCCGGTGAGTTTACAATGCGTATACACGTGGAATGAATTTCCAGAAGGACACCAGTTTGGAGAATGCGCCATCAAACTCGCCGTAAAAATGCACTTACCTTTTTATGAAAACGTTTTTTTTTTTGTTGTTGTTGTTGTTTTTTTGCATTGAAGCACAAAAGTAACTGGAACGCCCATGTATTTCGTCCCACACTTTGGGAAATATTATCTCGAAACTGGTTTCATCCTGGAAATTCATTTCAACTGGATAAGTCTCGCAAATTAACCGGCTGCACTTCATAAATTGCAATATGTACCTTAATGTAATTCATTAGGAAGTAAATTATTGAAATTTTGTCATAATTGACAAAATTGAATATGTGTTTCTATTTCTAGTGCTAGTAATGTCGGCCTCTTCGAATAATGCAGCTGAAAAACAAGAATAATGCTATCTGCCATAAGCCATTTCTAAAAATTCCGAAAAACTTTAAAATGATCACGCCGTATATTCCTGGTGAAACCACAGGAATATACATGAATACACAGGAAATCCTTGGCGAAACCACAGGCGATGAAACACCGCACACACAAAATTCTACACAGACCGACACTCAAAGGGGAAGTCTCCGTTCGGAGCCAGTGGAAGGATACCGCGAAATACTAACGAGCCGACACAAGCTGTGCGTCTCTCGACCGACTCCCCGAGGTGTGCAGACGAGTCATTATTCCATACGGGCGCAAAGGGGATCTTATCAAAGGCGATCTACGGCAAACGCCGTAAGAAAACCGTTGAACACGTATTCATACTTCCACGCTCGCCAATATTTGTGTGACTGGCGTAATTCCCCCTGGTACTCTGTTTACAACATGTTTACCGGTCCGGTATGTGTACCGATATGTTACAGGCCATCCCATCTCAATCTTCGTCCAGCCATATAAAGACCGGAATGGCCCTACCGACACTGCCTTACTCCTATTTGAAGCACTTCACTGAACAACTATATTCTACGAGCTTGGTAGCCCAGAGGTGATATGTAGTCTGCTAGGTCTCGGAAGTATACAAATATCCATGCCGTCATAGCACTTTCAAGTAATTAAGCGAAAAAAATGTTCCAGTTAGCGTATCTTGCGTTTCATTTTGACTCGATATCAAGTATGAGGTTTCAAAGGAAGTATTCTACACCAAAGGAAGTATTCACAGTAGTAAGAGGCTCTCTGAACCGCAAGAAGTTCGGTGGTCACGAGGTTAAATTTCTTCCTGGCTTTAGGGAGCCTTGTATTGACGGGTTGTGTTGGCGCCGCGCGGCGAAGTATTCACTGTACCTTACAATTCTGAAGAGGATGCGTTAACCACAAAGTTTTTTGTGGTTAACGCAACCACAAAGTGTTTTTGTGTATGTTTTGTTTTGTTTTTCGGAGATCCCTCACTCTGAAAGCTTTTTTTTCGGTCACGGGTACAGGCCGCGCCATTGAAATCGTGAGGCTTTGTGGAGGCTATAGAGCTCGCGTTAGGTAATCAGAGCAAGAAAGATGTTCGCACGTAAGGGCCCTTCATGAACTGCGGTAGTATGCTTAGCTATCGTGATTGGTCTGCGCAGTTACGAATTCCTCTCACGTGTAAATATGTTTGTGTGAACTCGAACCCTGATCGGCTAACGCCAGCTCTAACCTCTACAATGTTGCAGACTAGTACAACAATACAGACACCTAAACTTTCTGCCGATGAAAGTTAACGTAAACCGTAACAGTCCGCTTTTTATTTTTTATTTTGTTTTTACATCTGGAGGACCACATACGCGGACTTTGACCACACTCATGTTAGTCGTTCGCATGTTACACTGTCTAGTTCGAGAAAGCTGCACTGAACGAGCAAGCAAGGCTGCCCTTCTTCTGGCAATAGAGAGGGTTGGCTAAACATATAAAAAATAAAACCCCACCGATAAGTATTTGCTCATGCGTTTTCCCGGCTATAACGTCGCTGAAGGTTCTGTACTGATCCATGCATCCCGATTTATTGCAATTCTATTTTATGCGTTTACAGGCTACTAAGCTTCCTTCCTGTCTGTGATCCCAGGAAAAACGTATTAGGTGGACTGTGTAGCACAAGTATCTAACAACTGTAACTGCAGCGCTCTCGCTCGTAGCACGCGTCAGACAACCTGGATAGATGTAGCGAGCTATTAACTGGAACGCTGCTTCCCGCATTTCCGCACACGGGGCACGCTGCAGTATCTGGAAGGCGCTACTGTGCTGATCGCGAGCTCAAATCTGGTTCGATTCCGGTCGGAGTTTCATAGCGAGCGGCGTGGTAAAGCGTGCGTGTTCTCGACACAAATTTATCACGCAGCGGATCATCCTGTGCTAACTTCGTAGTTACTTCGTAGGTCTTCTATGCTGGTCTCACACACGTGTGCTACTTCGGTACTTCGGAAGTCGATATATATCCCTTAAGATCATTAACTTTCATTTTGTCCTAGCAATACAGCTAACTTCTCTAATGACAGAATATTCGCGAGTGACGTGCAGTTTTCCGCTTTCTGCATTTTTCAATGTTCTTTAAGGATATGGCGGTGAAGGTATTTTTTAAACGAAAGACCACTCCGGGAATCTTGGACAGCATTTCTTTCTGTTTCAGTTTTTCGATCTATATGTTTAAGCGCGGTCACCCGTGTGCGATTTTCAGTTCTCTCAGGGTTCGTAATCCATGGGTAGGGCGCGCTACGATACAAGTTGCGCTACACATTGTCCTGTTGACCCGCCGCGGTGGCTTAGCGGCTGTGGTGTTGCGCTGTGAAGCACGAGGTCGCGGGATCAAATGGGCGCATTGTCGATGGGGCAACGACACCCGTGTGCCGTGCATTGGGGGCACGTTACAGATCCCCTGGTGGTCAAAACTAATCCCGAGTCTCCCACTACGGCGTGCTTCATATTCGAATCGTGGTTTTGGCGCGTAAAATCCCAGAATTCATTCAATCTCCTGTTGCTGTGGCTACTTGCTTGGTGGTAACCAAAGTGAACGAAGCGAGCTGCACCTTTTACTCTGCTGAATAGTTTATTATTATTATTATTCCGTCTTTCACGCAATCCTACATGAAAGGAAGTAGACGTCACCACGGTCGCCAAAGTCTCCTCTTTTTATTTCCTTTCGGTGAAAATAATGATATATTACATTACCTAAGCAGGAAGTCACGCCAAGAAAAAGAAGAAGAAATGAACAACAGACAACTTTTCTGCAGAACTATAGCAAATGTTTTCTCTCTCTTTTTTTTCTGTGTTTGCTTGTCACCATTTTGCTAAGAACCTGTCGCGCTTTAGCGCACACATTGACTGACCTGGCATAGTGCTGACGTCTCCGATTTCATGCCCAGATTAGATTATGGGGTTTTACGTGCCAAAACCAGTTCTGATTATGAGGCACGCCGTAGTGGGGGACTCCGGAAATTTAGACCACTTGGGGTTCTTTAACGTGCACCTAAATCTAAGTACACGGGTGTTTTCGCATTTCGCCCCCATCGAAATGCGGCCGCCGTGGCCGGGATTCGATCCCGCGACCTCGTGCTCAGCAGCCCAACACCATAGCCACTGAGCAACCACGGCGGGTGATTTCATGCCCAGTCCCCGACGATTACATGACATAGTTAATTGATGCATGATGGGAGTCGCCGATCAGGACTGCAGATCTGTATCGAGACTTGCTTGCCGTACGCAGTCTCAGAGCCTGTGCTCACAGGTTGCAATATTGTCCGATGAACATGTATGTTCGGGGTCACCAAAATAAACGTTGAGATGTGGGCTGCTGTTACCGTAACTGTACTTCTAATTTCTTTTAACACGAAAGTGTTTTATGCCGGGGTCCACCAAGACTTCACTGACGTATTTCCGTCACGGAAATACGTCACACGAACATACACGAACATAATACAAAGAAAGAAACCAGAAGAAAAAGTTCCACAAACATGCAAAATTTGGAAATCGAACCCATGACCTCTCGGTCCGCGACGATAGATCGCCGAGCGTTTAACCCATTGCGCCACAAACGCATTTGCAGAGAGCTACACAGACGCGCCTTATATATCTAACACTCCTCCGTGTACCCGCGCTCTTGCTCAGGGCGGTGCCGCCGCCTACGAGCAGAAAAGAGAAGTACTGCATTATGACACTAACGCGCACCGACAGTGAACGCTTCGGTGGTCTCAGCACTACGACGCCTCGATGCCAGCATTCGAAGGGACGCTGGCATCAAGAAGCACTACCAACGCCACTTAGGTGGCGTTCACCGTACTCAGCACAGTGGAGCGTGGCCTCCGCAATTAGCTCTGAAAATGTTTCTGAAGTTGATCGCGGAGGCTGCAATTACGACGCGCTGTACGCGCTGATTTGACTCGGTGACGATTCAGTTACGTGCTTTGTCTTGCGCGTTGTATTAGTGTGTCAGTTACGTGCTTCGTCTTTCGCGTTGTGCTAGCGTGTGCAGCGTAGTGCAGCTTCCATATGCACGACGGTTGCTCATGGTCATCGACGTTGGTAGTCGTGATGGAGGAGACGTGCCACCAGGCGTCAGCGTGGGTGCATCAACGCCTAAGGGCGCTTTAGCCACAAAACACTTATATATCAATGTGCAATAAACATTACACTACTTCTGTGAAGACACGTTTCACTTTCGTGTTCTATACCGATTCCTATATAGGAGGGATCAACCACATTTTTTTTTCAGAAGATATTCAGACTCTTCGCGTTCCACGTCACGGCCCCATTTTCTGCAGGACTTGACAGCATGTCTGTTTTTTTGTCACATTGCCCGTTCGACACAGCCGCAAGAACGAAAAATAAAACGCAACCCTTTCGGAGAAGCAAAAACTATACGTTGGATGAAAATGAGGTTGATTCTACCCACTTTTGCTCAGTTCATTTGAAATGTGCGCTGGTAAAGTATACAAAAAAATTTTTACACACACAGACAAACAACTTACCTAACGGAGACAGAAAGCACACACACACACACACACACACACACACACACACACACACACACACACACACACACACACACACACATATATATATATATATATATATATATATATATATATCAATGCACCGCAACCGAGTTAAAAGAGAAAGTGCATAATGCGTCCGTAATTAAGCAGCGCAAGTCTCGGAATCAGGCTAGCGAAGGAAAGAAATACTACAGGAAGTGGGAAAAACAGATAGCGACAACAAATCGCACGAGTGTTGTATGTGTGTGGTGCGTGTGTGTTCGCGCGCGCGTATATATATATATATACAGGGTGTCCCAGCTATCACGCTGCACGATTTAAAAAAAAAGAGGAACGGCGTTACGCGAAGCAAACCTAATGCGTATTGTTTCCAGTACAGTGGAGTAGCCGCCAGTATTTCTTTTTTCGTTACTGCGATTTCATTAATTAATTGTAATTAATTATCTAACTCGAGAAGTACTGTCCTAATCAAAGTGTAAATGACAAAGTTCTAGAGCAACATGAAACACTACCGATACAGCTTTCCGTTGCTCAATACGTGCTACATAAAAGTGTTTTTCCGAGCGTGAAAGAAGCCCGCAAATGCACGCAAAGTGCCTCGAGCGGCCAGTCGTGCAGCAATTCTGCGTGTATTCGCGGGCTTCTTTCACACTCGGAAAAACACACTTATGTAGCACGTATTGAGGAACAGAAAGCTGTATCGGGAGTTTTTCATGTTGCTCTACAACTTTCTCATTGACACTTTGATGATTAGGACAGTACTTCTCGAGTTAGATAATTAATTAAAATTAATTATTGAAATCTCAGTAACGAAAAAAATACTGGCGGCTACTCCACTGTACTGGAAACAATACGCACTAGGTTTGCTTCGCGTAACGCCGTTCCTCTTTTTTTAAATCGTGCTGCGTGATAGCTGGGACACCCTGTATTATATACAGGGTGGTTCATTTTAGCTGCACCAAATTTAAAAAAAAGTTCCTGTGGCAGATAGCACAATTACAATCCTTGATCCAAACTACTCGATGAGGCAGTCATTACTTTCACGAGCAATCAAAGCGCTTAATTGAATAATTAACATAATTACACTAATTAACTTTTTAATTAATTATTTTACGGCACATCTTTCAATATACGAATTATAGCCGCCGAGTTCGCAAGGCGTATCCACTTGTAATGAATTCTCGGGACTGAACCAGTTTCGATATATTAATTTTCAATGTGGCTGACGAAATGCATGGGCGTTCCAGTCAACTTTTTGAGGAAAACGATGTTTCATGCATTGAAGCAGAAAGTTGACTGGAACGCCCATGCATTTCGTCGGACAGTCCTGATTGGGAATGCGAGGGCAGCTAATCAAACCCCCGACCTGTCACTGAGCCACCACGGCGCGTGAAATTAAAATCACAGAATTAATTAAATGCGATGAGAATGAAGAAAAAGTTCACGGTATCGGGAAAAATACTAATTCCCCCCCCCCCTCCCAATACACCCTTCGATACTAGCACTGTGAAACAGTCACATGGCCAGACTAGAGCTGTTTCACAGTACTCTGTCTGCCGATTGATTTATTGATTGATTCACTGATTAATTAATTCATTCATCCACTGATTCACTAATTGATTAATTGATTGATTCACCCACTGATTCACTAATTCACTAATTGATTGATTGATTGATTGATCGATCGATCGGTCGGTCGGTCGAGTCAGCTACTGAGCGAACGGAGTCCGTGGTGGGCGCGTTCAACCTTTTCAGGGCGGGTGTCAGCAGCCGTCTCGTTCGCGCGCCTCGGGAGATGCAGATCTCGCGCGTCTCAATAAGAGCGCGAAACGTCCGCCATTACGACAGCATCGACCAACCTCCACGTTTCTGACTCTGTGAGCCGATTTCTTTCAGACGAACACAGTTCACTAACCTTGAAAACCGCAGCATTTCGCAGACATATAGGACTAAGAGAGAAGGCACACTGGCCTTCTCTATTCGTCCGGTGTGTGTCAAGCGCAGCCGCTTTCAAGATGCAGTGCCATCTAGCCCGTCACCCTATACGCTGTACCGTGTCCGCTAACTTGTCCCTTTTTTCTATCCGTCACATCCTCATGTCGCATGCGACGCTTAGTGCAGGACACCAAACGCGATGATCTCGCGAACTACACCAGCTGCCTTCATTCGCTTGATTGCGTGTCGCTCATAGCGCGCCACAAGGGCGATTCTCGTGGGAATAATTCGCGCATATCAGTGACGTAAGTTAATGTCGGCTCATAAATCTATAGGGCGCGATAAGATAACATATTGACGATGTCCTAAAGGAAACCTTCTGCTTCAGAAAGTGTTACTGGAGGGGGGGGGGGACGCCTTTAAGCGCATTAAAGATCTGTTGTCATGCTGGCCAACGTGAGCTGCTTCTACCTAGTTTCTGATTCCGCCGCTGGTATTCATGCACGCTGCGCTACTTACGACAAAAGCAACTGTCGTTCGTTCCAACAGAAACAAATCTGCTCACGTGCTACTGGGATCTTGTTAACTAAGCGCATAAGTACGTTCGCTGAAACATTAGAAAGGCTGTGGCCACAAAGGATGTCCTGGATAAAATGTCCACCCTTCTTTTTTTCTTCTTTGTATTGTTTTGTGTTCATTTTTTTTTCTCTCTTTCTTTTGTGATATTGGACAGACAGAACACTCACACTCCGCACAATTCAATAAATTGTAAGGTTTAACGTCCCGAAACTGCACAGCGGGTTATGCGCCTACCTGCCAACCTATGAGCATTAAAATTCGTAAAACTTTTGCGGGCACGTCAAGGAAGGGGGGAGGGGGAGGTGAAAGCAAGCATTATATTAATGCTTGACCTGAGCGCAAACCATTTATTGTATACAAATGCGCATTTTTACTAATAGTGATTTACCTTTAGACTGGCAAACACATAATTTTTGACTTATTCAGCGCTTTTGTTGTTGATGGTTTCGCCTGCTTTAAGAACATCTCTGAAAAAGCTTGCTCGAAGCAAGTACCCCTCTAGCATATAGCAACTAGTGCTGCTACAAGAGGGTGACATATGCAATACAATTTCTTTCTTGTGTGCCTTTTGTGTTTGTCTTTTCTTTTTTTTTTCTTTTTTTCTTTCACGTCCCGTCTTTCGACACGTTTAAAACATTTCCCCGGGGTGAACCTATTTTTCGTAAAACTTGACGCAGCATTCATACAATGGTAAACCTCGCTCAAATTCGTAAACTTTACGAACAATTCGGGAGAGTTGGCAGGTGTAGTTAAGAGGGACACCGTAGTGGACGGCTCCGTAGTAATTTTAACCACCTGGGGTTTTTTAACGTCACACCGCAGAAGGGAGGCGGGAGGAGGTTGCAGAGTGTAGTGAGTTAATGTGAGATAGAAGTATTCTCAGTTATATGATTAAAGAAAGAAATAAAAAAAGCACTCGGGCCGACATGACATCGAAAGCACAGGGTGTTTTCGAGCATATGGACTAAGTAATCGAGGCGATAAAAAAAACACACATTACTGCATTCGTCTTACCAGTGGCACGTAGAGGCAGGGCAGTTTTTGATCTTCCCGATCCGTGGAGTACATCTCCGTTTTTCTTCGAAAGCTTTTGAAGTGCTCGGATACACAAAGTTCACTCGCAGTCAATGTCTCTAGTCCTCACGGTGACGCGGAATTTTCTGAAGAACATGGTCACCGCATTCGAGCCGGTACGAGGGCAAACTTGGCAGCGCATCACCACGACCCCAACGCACAGAGTAAGGTTTACGCGTGAAACACCGAGCTCAGAGACCAATGACAGGAAATGCGATTCAAGTAAGCACACCGAACATTGCAATGTTATGAGAAATTACCACACACTTTGGTTCGAGTTGCTACTTATCCACGCTGTAGTACAGTTTCAGTGTCAGCTCTGGAACTCCATGTGGATTTGAGCCTGATTTGCCTTCACACTTTTGGCATTCTGTGTAAGTGGAAGATTTGCGTGCTAATGCTGACAATACACGTATGTGCAACACCACATCCACTCGAATGCTGCTGAGGCGGTTGGTGAAAAAGTACGAGTCGCTGAAAAGTTCAATGCGGTACAAATTAGTAAGATCAGTTACGATCTATTGTCACCTTATCCACTGATTTGGTTTAGACAAATTCACGCACAGCACGGGATTTGTTTACTGAATATTCGTAAACGGTATCAAGATACGCCTACTTGACCAAAGTTTGAGTTTTCGTTCTATCTGCTCTGTGTGAATAAATATCCGCAAAATTGTCGCAACATGCTTAGGAACAGAAGAAAAGTATTGGCCTGGAATGGAAAGTAAAACCATTCATGACACTTACTCATCAAAGCCTGTAGGTTGTAGGAACAGTAAAACAGCTCATATTCAACGGCCGAGAAACCCGTCACTTATGATAAAATATAACAGCCAGACTTCGCAATGTTACAAAATGGACCGCTACAGGAAGATGGCTTCCCTGTTAACAGAAGAAAGATAGCTCAACTCGAGTCTAAAGGGTGAAATGACAAATTATGTGGACAGGAGGGCGAACAATACATTAGTCACAGAGATACAACTTGCCGACATATATTACAAATCCTAAGAATTGCCAAAAGCACGGAGCCCAGTTACAAAAATAATCTAGGTGGTCCAATTAAGCGGCGTGCAAGTCATGTGCACACTGTGCTTAGCGCTTTCTTGCAGTGAACACGAGAGTACAAAATATGCAAACATGCAACAGTGAGCGAGCTAGAGGATGCACGTGACAAATAGGTGTGCAGACGTCGTCACTAAAATTGCAAGAATAATTAGGATGCTCTATGCAACGACGACCCTGCGACGTTATAACACAGTACGTTCTGACGTTCTAGAATGTTCAGTAAACTCCAGAACGTTTTAACGTGCAGTGCACGAGACCTGCGCGAAGAATGCACAGTATAATTGTGTTTTCTTGGAGCAACCGCACCTAGATGGACCGAGCTGGCCTGGAGTAGCGTTAGAGGAATGCTATATTACGTAACAACGCTGACTCAAGCACAGGGATCAATCGGTTTTAAACAGTGAAGGCGCACATAATTGAAAAACTATGCTGCTAGACAAAACAATATGAGACTATACATATGAAGTCTACGAAGATATGAATGTCCTTGCTACGAAGATTTGAATTTTATCCTTGCCATCAAAAAAATTAAGGCTCAATTGGACTATTTCACACACACACGTAAAATTCAGACACACGCTTCCCTTATAAGTACATTCAATGAGAACCCAGAGAATACGCAAACGCTCTAGCCCGTATTATCGTCATAAAAATCTTCACTTGGAAAACAAATTCCTTGGGGCCAATCTCGGATACAAATCTACGTGTGCTGCTGTGCATAAAGCCGCGCTCCGGTCTCCACCACAGTCACCACCACGGTAACCCACTGCGGAACTGCGAAAGTGGACTGCACGAGCGAGTACTTAAACCTGAGTGATGTCTATTCATATGAACACCTCGGCTGATGCGCGTGATCTGAGCTGCACACATCAGGATGGCGATGAAAATCAAGCCATGGCCGGGCCTTTGTTCCGCCTGCGCGGGATAGATCACTTCGGGATTCCAGATGCACACCGCACTTCGTCGAGATGGACAATAGAGCTCGACCCTTCTTCCCTTCGGGCCACTCACTGCGGAAAGACAAGACGTCCGCCGTCCGCGGTTGCCTTTCGGTGCCACATACAACACGCGTCGGCTTGTCCGCGCACAACAAGAGTATAGCACGCACAACGCGGGATCGCGGCAGCACACGACCCACGGTACTGGCCCAAGGAAACGCCGGAGGCGACTAAACGGCGGCCGCGCTAACCGGGGAACACGCGTCTGCCAACCGACCGGCGCTTCGCCGCGGAGACAAGAATGAGGGCATTCCCGGAACCCGTCGAGGCCCGCAACAGACGGACGGACGCGCGCAATCCGATCGTGACATCTGACCGGTTGCCCGGCCGTTCGACCTCAGCAAGCAGCAGCAGCCGACAGCAGCCGGCGCAAGTTGGCGTTCTGGGGGGCTTCTGGGGGAGGGAGGAGAATAGGCCGTCGAAGACGCGCGGAATACTTCCGCTCCGCTCAGTGTGCGCAGCTACCTGTGCCCGGAACGAACGAATGGTGGGGGCAGGCCCGGCCGGCGCAAACTTCGCAGCAGCAGCAGCAGCAGCAGCAGCAGCAGCAGCAGCAGCGACTTCGGTGGTTCCGTCCGGCCTACGTCTACGTCGCCGAGGCGAGAAGGTTTTTCGCGAAAAAGAAAAAAGAAAGAAAGAAAGAAAAAGAAAACGATCGGGTAAGGAGGGCAGACGGGCTACCGTAAAGTCGAGTTGCAGCGATTTCCTTCGCGCGAAAGCCGGCGGTGGAAACAGGGGAAGGAGGACCGAAGAGGTCGGGTTCGTTTCTCTCTCTTCAGTGTCCTACCTGCTGAGCGGCTGTCTGCAGGGACACTTGCCGGTATTTACTTTTTTCTCATTGCCAGTAACTGTCCAAACTTGAACCCTGCCCGAGCAGAGGAATGTAAATTTACGCAGGGTTTGTGAGCCGAAGGCGCCAGCCAATCTGCTTGCAGTAAGGTGAACACACACACACACCCGCAGAGGACGTCACGGGTGCCGAAGCCAGGAGGTCAAGATCATGTCTTACATTCTTCTCCGCTCTTTCCTTCCGACGGAAAAAGAACGAATGCGGAGGAAGAATGCAAACTCAGAAGGCGGTGTGGGCCGCTCGGAATGGCAAACACAAGTCGTCGTTCGGAAGTTGGATGCACGGATGCGTCGCTGATTCAACGAAACTGCGCCGAGGTGGTCTTGAACGTCTGACCTAAATGTCGGGACGCCGAGGTCGAGTTTAATGTGCTTGTAACACGAAGGAACGGTGAGGAGGAAACAAGAAGGCTCGACACAGAACACGTTAGCGTGCTCCTTTCGAACAAACGACGGATAAATAGGCCGGTTTTACACCCATGGCAGCAAACACCTCTTTTCCGGGCAGCGTATACATTAACGGATCACGTTATTTCATTTAGCAGTCACCAAATTCACACTGCCGAGGCACAATGAGGATACCGTGCCCTTAGGAGATAAAGGTACAGACGGCCGAGCCGCCACTCTCAGGGGTATTTAAAGAAAAAGTGTGAGAGAGAGAGAGAGAGAGAGAAAGAAAAACTGTGTGGCCTAACATCCGGATGCTGAACTGTGAGCTATTAGGCACGTCGTACGGGAGGGCTCCGGTTTAACTTTGACCGCCTGGGTGGCGATATTGTAGCGATGCCTTTTCCGATGCTATAACTTTTCGCGTTTATCGCACTTCGTAAGTGGTCAGAGCGACACACCACTCATGTTATCAATGCGATCAGCCGGCCGTGAATGGTGGATGATAGAATCGAGCGGGAGACATCGCTAGAAAAGCGCGACCGCGGGTCCTTTAACGTACGCCTAAAGCACGGTACACTCACGTTCCAAGAGCCAGGCTTGCGCTAAAGGAGCGTTGCGACCAGGTTCCGCCGACGGATCTGACGCGTACCGTCTCGCAGCGTAGCTTCGATACATTTTACAAACACCGAGTGACGGCATGTACGGTCTGACGGCACGTCCGGTCACGCGCGCGAAGTACCTGAAAACTCTGCACGTTCACCCCCATACATGAGGCAGCAAAGAGCTCATGTGATTAATTTTTTTCGGTTTACATAACAGCGTAAACGGAGGCCATGCACCCAACTTATGGGACATTCATGCATTCTTTAAGTGTGATTAGCATTCTTAGCGAACTACACCCACTTTGCAGTATGTCCGTTTGTCCGCGTCTAACCTGTTTCCCGCCAACTTTGGTAAACACGTCTTCAGATCTAAGGGGTAAAGCACAGGGGCTTCTGTTCTGAGAGAATGCATGTTCGAAACCAGCGTGTCGGACCAACTTGCCACTCTTCAATGAACCTCTTTGACGCCAACTTGGGTCACTGCGCCACTTTTCAATGACATAAGAAATCCTTCAACATTTCTCTGGCGTTGGGCGGAATCGAGCCCACGTCACACGTATTCAGACAATCTTGTCTAAATGTACGGGGTGATCCTTTTTTTAGGTTCACGGAAGTGCAAAAATCACCTGTTGCCGATATAATTTTAGTATTTGAGCTGGATTATTGAGAGAGGCGGACATTACTTTCACGAGAAACCGACACATATTCAACTAATTAAAAATTATCTGATTAACTTCTTAATTAATTACTTTACGGCCCATTGCAATTTAGGAATTGTAGCCGGTGAGTGTGGAAGGCGTGTACACTTGGAATGAATTTCCAGAATGACACCAATTTAGAGATATGCGCCATCAAACACGCCGTAAAGATGCACTGTTGTTCCACTTACTTTTTTAAACAAAACCATCTTTCATGCATTGAAGCACAAATGTAACTGGAACGCACACGTATTTCGTCCCGCACTTTGGGAAATAACATCTCGAAACTGGTGTCATCTTGGAAATTTACTTCAAGTGGATACGTCTTACAACCTTACCGGCTGCAATTCGTGAATTACAATATGTGCCGTGATGTAATTAATTAATAAGTTAATTATTTGAAATTTCGTTAATCAGTTGAATATGTGTTTCGATTTCTCGTGCTATTTGTGTTCGCCTCTTCGAATAATCCAGCTCGAGGACAATAATTACGCTATCTGCCACAGGCGAGTTTTAAAAATTCCGTAAAACTTGAAAATGATCACCCCGTATAAAATGATCACTGCTAGATGACGCAGCGTGTCAAGAAAGGTGTGCGAGAGAGGATCGCCCCGGCTGCGTACACGCGTCGTATACTCGTATGACGCGTTTCGGCGGTGTCAATGCAGTGCGTCGCTACATGCTGCTTCGGCGGTAATCGCATTAACGTCGGCATTCATCGTGAGATGGGTTAAGTCGATTTTTTTTTTTTTTATGGGCTAGCATCATGCAGATCAAAGGTGGGTCATTGTCGCCGTGTTTCTAATGTAGCTCCATCCTGGAGGCAGTGTAATGAAACAAGTTGGTGGCCCGATCCTAATAGCCGTGCACGATATGTGTCCTCACCAAAGCTTTTAGACGATATCATTATATGCAGATCAAAATGTGGCCTTCGGCGTTGAACTGAGTTTTACTGAGTGCAACGGAGCATACTTTGCCAAGTCCTGCCAGCGCTTCTGTGTTGTAGAAGCACCTCAACCTCACGAGAAGAAGATGGTTTTCTCACGCGTGTGTAGAGCAGTTAGTCTTCCCGGAAGGGCATTACCGAGCACTGCGGTTAGGCTATTTGGTACAGATTCATAACTTCGGGTAGCGCAAGATAGACGAAAGACCCGCGATAAGACAGCGAATAGCGTGCAGGCAGGTGTCACGCATTCTGCCGACACTTCTGCTAGAGAGAGAGAGAGATCAACATTTTTGTTCAAACACATAATTGTCCGAGGAGTCGTCGCTTCTTATACATTAGGTGTTGCTTTGAATGAATGGACTAATGGAAAGAGACGCTAACGCGGAGCAATAGCTGGCCCAGTCTGTCAGGTGACCCTACCTGTGGCAACACCGCCACCAGAGGCTTTCGGGGATGTAAGGAGGTGTGTCCTCGGCGGAGCAACTGGCGGGGTAAGAGCGACGAGGTGGAGGAGGAGGAGGAGAGGCGGAGTGATGTGACGTAAGAAGGCATGTGACTGGAGGAGCAGCGGTGGCGGCGTGGGTGGGCGGCGGGCGCACAGGAATGCGTGGAGGTCTCCCCCACACTGCGCTGCATGGGAGTGGTAGTAATAAAGTGATCGCTACGGTATACAGTGGTTATTTAGTGATAAGTATGTCCACTGTGCAGTGAGCTTTATAGCGATAGCTGGGTGCACGACCAATGTGGCTGGATGGTATGTCATACAGCAAAAGCGGCGGTGTATATTGATCGTGTTTAGAAGCAAGAAATAGAAATATATTGCTCTGCTGCTGCTGTTTCGGTGCACAAAACGATGCCATTCTAGACACGTAGACAGTAGCAGGTATGATAGCAGCAGTGGTGTCATAATCATAATGTCATAATTCACAGATGACCTTGAGGTAGGAGAAGTCATGCAGTCATATGGATGAATATTAGTACCTCATTATACTATCGCATTACAGTGACTCGAGTGATGCAACATGACTTCTCAGAAGAGGGGGACGTAAATTGTGTCTGAAGCGACGTCATAGGCAAGGTCGAAGGCAAAGGTGAAGCCGATACCGAAATTAGAGCACTGCACGGGCCGATTTTTGCGGCCCGGCCCGGGCCCGTTTTTACATTGGGCGGCCCGCCCGAGCCCGATCAAAACTTTTATGGCGAGACCCGGGCCCGGCCCGGCCCGGAAATAATCTACGTTACCCGCCCGGCCCGACCCGACACCCCTTTACCTTAAGCCCGAGCCCGGCCCGAGCCCGGCTCGAAACCGGCCCGAACCCGGCCCGAGACCGAAAAATACATGTTTTTCAGAGTTGAGAAGCTCGAGAATAATTCGCCGAAAGCCCGAGCCCGGCCCGGGCCCGCGTCAAAAAACCCGAGGCCGGCCCGGGCCCGGGTCAAAAAACACACGCCATGCCCGAGCCCGGCCCGAGCCCGTGAAAAAGCTGCTCTACCCGGCCCGGCCCGGCCCACGGGCCGGGCCGGGCCCGGGCTTTCGGGTAAGCCCGAGCCCGTGCAGTGCTCTAACCGAAATCGGTCGCGCTAGCGAAGACATTGGCAACGAATCAGTACACCTTCACACCTTCACACCGTCACACCTTCACACACACACACACACACACACACACACACACACACACACACACACACACACACACACACACACACACACACACACACACACACACACACACACACACACACACACACACACACACACACACACACACACACGCGCGCGCGCACGCGCAAGCATGCACGCACACCATTGGCAATGCTCAAAAAACTATATGACACGTTTTTTATTCCCTCTGATGTTTTGTACAGTACGCCAGCCACTGGTAGCTTTTATCTACAGCAGGAGGCATCCTCACTCTCAAGAAACGAAGAAGGATCGCGGTGGATTGTAAGAAGGGTGAAGAAAACGGCAATGTATCAGGGCACTTTCGATGTGCGAAGTATGTAAATCTGCGACTTGTATGGCAGCGGGCTCTATACTACCGTAAGATGAAACCTCGACGCTTCGCGCACATTAAGTCAACTACATGTGATAATACACCACAGTATCCACTTATAGCAGCCTCGAAGGTAACACACACCGCTATACTGATTTCAGAAAGAAAAAAAAAAGGATGGCGTATGCGGAAGCAGCAGCAGCTTTTTATCATATCACTGTCGGCGTACAGATTTTGTCAGGCGTTTAGCGGCCACTGTGGGTATGACTTGAACGGACGTGAGGCCCTCGGTCTGGCCCTTATACGATGGCCTTCAATCAAATGAGCGTGCGACTGCCACTGGTGTTACACGAGCACCGGCATTCTGCCAGGCAGGGCAGTGCTTGCACACAAGCAGTGGATTCGAAACTTTTGGCGAACGTTGTGAATATCCTCGTCTGTTTCTGTAATACACTTACAGGTGTGGGGCAAATCGTCAGCGGAAGGATGCGATTTCAAGAAAAACTCCGCAGTCAGTGAATGCACCTCGCCCGATTTGGCTAATTCCCAGGTGAAACCAGCCATCTGACTCTTCAAGCGGGTCCGCTTCCCTTCGACGCTATATAGGGAGGCGTAACTACCTTTATAGTAAGCCGTATTTTGTCTCCTTTAGTTTCATTGCATCCTCATCACCATCGTCGCAGCATTTCCCGTTGCAATGAATACCGCAACTTCTGCTGCCAGCTTCGTTTTTTTTTTTTAGTTTTTTTTTTTTCGCCTTATTTTTTATGAGATTTAAAGTAGTGAAATAAGACTTCAAAGACAACGATAGCAAAGTCTACTCTCCCACACAAGTATGTGTATTCCATGCAAACTAATTACGACCGATGTACAAGTAGCTACTACCTACATCTAAATGAGTATAGGTGGCCGGTATATGTACAGTCATGAGCAAAAGTAACGGGCATCCGCGAGTGTTTGCCGAAATGCATGCAAGCGCCACCTGGCGCCACGCCGCTGAAGCTCGTGTTACTTCAATTCCGGCGCAGTAACCATGTGCGGATGCATGCCATTTCGACGCATAATATAGGAACGTACATGTGCAGTGTGCAAGAATTGACGTCACACGAGCTGGAGCGGCGTGGAGCCAGGTGGCGCTTGCATGAATTTCGGCAAACACTCGCAAGGGTCCGGTACTTTTGCTCACGACTGTACATAGAAAGCTCATTTTATCTTCATTTGGCCATCACAATCACAGACTTTTACTTTGATGATCGATTGGTGGGCTTTATAACGGAACGACAATACGGCTGCAAGAGGCGTCACAGTGGAAGGTCCGGATTCACTTTGACTACCCTCAAGGTTCTGTAACCTGCTCCTAAAGCTCGGCACGCGACAGTCTTTGTAGCCGCCGCGGCTGCAAAGACGCTCGCCTACCGAGCTCTAGGTGCAGGTTACAGAACCTCGAAGGTAGTCAAATTGTATCCGGGACATTGTATCCGGGACCTGTGGTGTCTCGGCTGGGATCAAACCTGCAATTTAGTGCGTTCAGCAGTCTTTCGTGTTATCGCTGAATTCAACAATAATTTGTTCATTACCTCACACATACCTGTTCATTACCTCACAAGTGAAGGAAACACAAAAGGGTGATGGTAGAAGTCATACTCCTGAGCACGACTCATGAAAAATGACAATGAAAAAAGATTAAAACCCAAAAACCAATGGAATGGGTTCGGATGTGTTACTAAATGAAGGAAAAGGCTAAAGGTAGTTGGTCGAAGTCGTAGTGATGAGCATGACTAAGGCTTTTGCCTTAAGGTCCCTTAGGCGTAGCTAAAGGAACTCCTGAAGACTCATGATATGAATGTCATGACATGCGTGTCATGTAGGTCATGAAACAGCCGCCTACGTCTGGGCGCTGTCAAGGTCGTTTCGTTAACATGGTAGGCTCCCCGCACACTGCTTCACATAACATCGATTCCCACAGGGCGTGGGATCTGCCTGCTTCTTTTTTTTTAAGTTATGTGAGATTCGCCAAAACGACGAGTGTCTACGGGGTCCTTGCTGACAACTGATTGGCGTCGCCTACGAGCGCTTGAGGTTAATTTATGCAAGCAGCTGGCACTATCACACAACATCAACAGCCAGTAGTAGCACTGATTGCAGGCATACTATTTCTGTATAGCCGCCGCGAGTAAAGTCCCCCTGCAGGCGTGCTGAACACACGACCAAGCGCGTGCGACACTCCGCAAGAGCGACGACATGACGAAGAGGAAGAACGGTGACTGTATACGGCTACGACTGGCAGCGCAAGAGCCAACTCCGAAACTCGCTTCTAGATATTTTCGTTCTCGCGCGCACGTGGTCGTCACGCTGACCCCGTACTTGACTCTGACAGTGTTCTATTCGTCGTAATCACAGTCGACCAAGCGTTTGAAAGGCGTGGTCTCAAACCAGACGGCCCGGTGCGCCCGACTGATTCCTCAAGTACTGCGAATACGGTGCTCCGCGGCCTGGGTGCGTGGTTTTACGTGGCCCACTTGGCGCTGCTCCGCTGCCTGCGGCTTGCCCCCTACCTTCCCCACCGAAGAGCGTCACGCGCTGTTTCAGCTCGTTATGAAGCGCTACGCGAGCACACCAGAAGCCCCGCTTTCCGTCTAGACAGCAGTTCGCTACTTGTTCTTTTTTTTTTTTCTCATTCCGGTTACTGCGCCTCGTTTATGCAAGTAGTGACGTAACCAGCCATGCAGTGCAATACGTTATCGAAACAAACGTACGCGTACCGAATGATCTTGTATTTGCGTAAAACGGTGGGCTATCAGCTTTATACGCATATGGCTTTCGTTCTCATCCAGCTTCGTCAACGCGAAACAGTTTTTTTTTTTTTTTTTGCAGATTTGTAGCATTGCATATGTCTGCTAAAGAAATGACGAAATAGGGGCATTAAATACACGCATGCAGCCATGTGTGACGCAGGTACTGCAGCAATCATTTAACGGGATTTGTTGTGAGAAAGACAGAGGAAATGATAAATGAAAGGCAGGGAGGTTAACCAGGACTGAGCCCGGTTTGCTACCCTACACTGGAAGAAAGGAAAAGGGGCGGGAAAGATTAGAAGAAGAAGAGAAAGTCAACTGTGGATATCGTTGACGTGGTAACAGTTTTCTGCTCTATATCACTGGCAGTGACTCATCATCATCAGCCTATATTTATGTCCACTGCAAGACGAAGGCCTCTCCCTGCGATCCCCAATTACGCATGTCTTGCGCTAGCTGATTCCAAATTGCACCTGCGCAAGTTGGACAGTGACTCAGTCAGGATCAAAGGTGGTCACTCAATCCTGTAGTTTTTAAAAACCGCAGCGGCACTTTTGTGGCCATTTGTAGCTGCGATATGTGAGGACATGGTCCCGAGATCTTGTTCAAGGTGAACGGTTTTTCTATCCAGCTTATTTAGAGCTGTGCAGGGGTCATGTCTTTCGTTTTCAAAAGATGGGCAGTAACACAGTAGGTTTTCTAGAGTCTCATCGACACAGCAGGCATTACACTCGGCGCTATCAGCCATTTCAATAAAACACGTATATGCATTGGTGAATACAACGCCCAAGCGTAAGTGTCACAGCATTGTTTCCTCACTTCGCGGAAGTCCAGGTAACAGCCGCAGTTGCTTAGATGTGTCGAGAGAATACAACCGATGCTGGGTGAATTCAGGTGTGTGCCACTTTTCCAATGTCATACGGTGCGCAAGCTTGCTTAGGTGTTGGGCTGCGTCAGTCCTCGATAAAGGCACATAAACAAGGTTTGTTCCTTCGTGTGCTTTCCTAGCAGCTTCGCCGGCCAGGTCGTTGCCGGAGATACCGCAATGACCCGGCAGCCACTGTTGTGGTATATACACTGTTGTGGTATATACCGCTGTTATGGTATATACCACTGTTGTGGTATATACAACGTGTACTCGTATCGCCCTCTGGCCCATGGAACATTTCACTTGAGTTTGGCCTCCCTGAGCATTTTGTGCCTAATATCCTTAGTATAGGTACCATGGCACAGCCAGAGAAGGCGATGAATTCCCGCCATAGACACAGGAGCCGGACACTTAGGACACGTTACAGGGTTGTTAGTTACAGATCCCCAGGCCCAGGCGTAGGCTAGGGAAGGTGTCAGGTCCGTCCCAGCCCGAAGCCTTCGAAGTCGAAGACAAACTTTCTCCATTCGTGAAGTATTGCAGGGAAAGATGCAGCCACGTGGGGGTATAAATGTACGTATGCCACGTCGGAGAATTGGCTTCTGGGCTTGGAGAGAAGCTCAGGGTCAGAAGAAATCGAGGCTGGTGAAGTGTAAGATAAAAATGGCCAGTGAGCAAGTCGGCCATGTTATTGAACAGACTCCGACTATATCCCTGAATCCAATGCACTGTAACGCTGAAGTGACGACTTCGTTTAGCCAAATGGGAATGCCTCATCTTATTTTACTGATGAAAGCAATTAAAAGCTCGAAACTGGGTTTTGTGTGTCCGTGCGTGGCGTTCTTTCCTCTACGCTGTCGTCGTAATCATCAGGCCCCTTCCTCATCCTCAGCTAAACAAAACTTTGACTGCTAGCGCGACTGGGGGTGGATAAAAAAGCAAAACATACACAGAAACAACGCACGTGGCGGAACTTGTGTGAATTAAAGCTTTCGTTTTTATTGTCATCCTACGCAACATGTAAGCTCATACAGTGTTTATGCTATGCACCGCGCAGGTCACAAGCTATGTTAGGCTGCAAGTGCCGAAATGCACGTTCATGCGAATGCACACACTGTGAGACGACGCGTTCGTGTGACGATCGACGAAGGCGATGTTTGATTCTTGTTGCTGGAAAACTGGCGAGGCGAGGTGCATGCAGAGAGAAGTACCGCGCGAAAGACAATGGTAAGCTTGGCTATACGATAAGCCCGCTTCATTCCTGAGTCTGTGACCTAATGAAAACCGGCGTGCGCGCACCTGCTCTCACGCACGCGTGCTATGCCACGGTTTGAGCTCTTTCATACCGCCGTCGTGGCCCAGTGGGTTTAAAACCCAAGGACTTCCAATCCAATGTCCTGGCACCCACTTCGGGTGAACGCTTTCTTTCGCGAGCAACGAAAACGAAAGAAAGACTCTCAGTGAGGCTGAGAAAATGGGACGTCAGTGCACGTGATTAGGAATTTTACTCGATACGGACCTTCTCTGAACGTATACATACGCCAAGCGACAGCGCGTAGGTCACAACTCGTCGATGCCACTTATGCGTTTGGTGAGTGACATTTTGATTCACTTTTTACGGCGAAGCTATATATGTAGGAGATGAGAACGTTGACACGGGCTCGCGGGTACATATCGTAGTCGAAACAGCGCGAAAGCGTGCACGGGACAAGGCAAGAAGGTGGACAGCAACTAACGTTTATTGCGTGATGCGTCCGGTATGTAAATAAACTAAAAATGGGGCAGCGGAAGGGGAAGGAAATCTTGACAAGGTGATTCCATACCAAGTGCCACTAAACCAGACGCGCACGTGGACATACGTAAAAAAATTAAATGTCTTTATCAAACAGATTTAATTGAAGGCGTCCTAACGCATGCTCTGTATTTGTCTTCTATGCGCAATTAACACGCATTAAACCTTACGTGCAAGTCAGCGTTCTGTCGTGCGTCTTCTTGCTTTGTCCGGCGTTTTCGCTTCGTTTCGACCTCCGATATTTAGTGGATTTCCACAATGGTTTTCGTATGGCGGCGGCAACGTGTGGCGGTGTGATCGCGATATGAAAATGTCAGCCAGAGAACCGGCAGGAACACAGCCTGCGTCGGAGTCCCGAAGCGGCCGTGTGACCACGGCCTCTGTGAGAACGCGCAGTTGGACGTCGGCGTCGGTGATGAGCCATCACTCAGCGAGCATCGCAACCCTGAAGTGGCCGTATGACCAGGCTGTCGGAACGTGCCGCCGGACGCCCGGGAACATTCAGGAACATGCGTCGGATGGAGCGGAGAGTGTAGATGTAATAAGTTCGGAAATAGTGAAGGGGGGGGGGGGGGGGGGGGCTTTGAAAAGACTCGAGTACAGCGAAGGAGTTGCTCCGGATATAGCGAAGAGTTTGCAAAATATTGGGTAGATTACGGGCAGTGACAAACCAGACCCCCTAGTACTTCCGAACAGTGCATGCGGGAGGGCCTTTGCACAGGTTCACTGTCTTTGGTGCATGAGTTGCACGGATATACAACACATCTGCGAAGCTATTTTCCTTCCATTTTCGCTGCGGTGAAATCGCGATACAATCTTGTGTTTCTTATGAGACGCACTTATAGTGACTGGTATTTTACGACCTATCCGTGTACACCACAGCTGTGTACGAGACCACGTGCTTTCCATCACCGCTACGATGAATGAAACACGTCAACGTAAACGGAACTGAGAAGGGTAGTCTTCCCGTAATGGGCCAGATGTGCACTTATTGATTGATTGATTGATTGATTGGTTTTCACGTGACCAAGTGCGATAGTGACGAAGCGCGATCGGAAATTAATTCGAACAGAAATTCTATATCTATTCCGCTTCACTTCTGTCTGCCTCCTCCCCTATACACATCAAGGCGCTCGATAGATACGTTATTCAAGGATATTCGTCCTAAACGTCATTTTTATTTAGTTATGATGAATGGTCACGTCAAACCGACAGCCCAGCGAGATCAAAACAGGCCAAGGTCATTTCACCTCCGATAATTCACCTTACACCCATTCCCCTGCTCCGCGGATGCACATTGCGCGAGACACACGAGGAGAACGAACCTTTAAATACATATCGTAGATCTGTTATCTTTTCTCTCTTTCTCTCAACTGGCCGCTATCTTTCTCGGTCTCTCCGCGTCCCTCTCCGCCCAATTCGCGCTTTTCCTCAAAGGAGTCCTGCCGCACTGCACGCTCGGGCCGGGAGGAGCGACCGCCGTAGCCATCTTCGGCCATGTCACGCCGCTGCACCCGCCGGCCTACCCCTCCCCCCGTTTACTCCGCTGCCGCGAGCCATGCCTAGCTTTCAGAGGAGCACGCGTCCACTTTTCCCGTTGGTCACGCCACACGGCCCTTTCTTGCATCGGCGCGTTTCCTGAGCAGCGTCCGAACGAACGCGCTCGATCGCGAAGCGCGCCGCCGGCACGACGCTCACACGAGCGCGCGCGCACAAACACCGCGCGCATGCTGTGTCCCCTTCCTCGCTTACGTGGGCGCGCTTTCTTTTTCATTTTGATCCCGCGCGCTCGCGGTGACGGCAGCGAGCGCAGCGCGTATACAAGTTATCCACGCATCGCGGTCCACAAGCGGGCACGAGGAAAGCGGTCGCGGCGCTTTCTGGCGTTTCGTTAACTTTTTTTTTTTTGTTCTCCGCGACCTCGGCGGCAAACTTGTCCTCTCAATATAAGCGAAGCGGCTAAGGATACTAGCGAGATGCCCGGGGCTGCGAAATGATTTCGGCCGCCGTGGGTCCCGGCAGCTGCGCCGCCCGCCGATTCCTTTGCAAACTATAGCAGCAGAAGCAGATGCTCCTGGCGGTGTTAGCGCCCCACTGGAGCTCGAGACACGCGGAAGAAAAGCGAAAACGAGTTGCGATCGGGCGCGGAATAAATCGCGACGCGCGGCGAACGGCACTGCTAGTCATGAAGCGCGTAAGTGCCGCTTCGTGTATACGTGCGGTACCAAGGGAGCAGCGGCTGGATTTGTGGCGACTTCGTGCACTCGCATTCCTATAAAGAGATGCCTTAGCCCAGAGTTTCCTTCGCCCATCTTTCCACTCGCGCACGGTGAAGCGCTCTCTCACCCTCCTCCCCTCTATAGTACCTGTTCGACCCATATTCAAAATGTCGCGATATTCCCGCGTCTGATCATTCGTTTATCAGGTTTACGCAGTTTACCGTAGCTACATACTAAGAAGACAATGAGCCCATTCCTGAGTGCTCTGTCTGTGACATGGCGTGAAATAAGGCATAGGACATCACGTTACCAGTGTACGCATTCTGACCTCTAAGTTCCAGTACTTCGGCTGGTACGAGGAAGGAAGATGTGAAGATGTGCCTTGGCAAAATTTTGGCATGGATATGCTAACCTTGTACACTACTCGGCACACGGTCTTGATGTACTGGCTCCAGCAGCTGACTAAAGCTCCTTTTAAAGTCATTCAGGAGGAAGTATTGACGTTATTAACACTATTAAATTTGGCTCTTTCAACGCTAGTTTCACTTTGGCAAACAAAATCAGGTCAGGGGAAGCGAAGTCCGGGAAAGAGTGCGTGCATGCGTGCGTGCGTGCGTGCGTGTGTGTGTGTGTGTGTGTGTGTGTGTGTGTGTGTGTGTGTGTGTGTGTGTGTGTGTGTGTGTGTGTGTGTGTGTGTGTGTGTGTGTGTGTGTGTGTGTGTGTGTGTGTGTGTGTGTGTGTGTGTGTGTGTGTGTGTGTGTGTGTGTGTGTGTGTGTGTGTGTGTGTGTGTGTGTGTGTGTGTGTGTGTGTGTGTGTGTGTGTGTGTGTGTGTGTGTGTGTGTCTGTAAACAAGCGAGCGAGCGTTCGCACTATTCTTTCTTTTATGTTCTTTGTATGTAATTATGATTGCTAGTACTTAATGTACCAAAGCAGCCCAGGGGATAAGATACGCCGTTGTACAAGGCTCTGGGTCTATTTTGACCAACTGTGGTTCGTTGACGTGCACCCGATGCTTGATACACGAGCTTTCTTGCACTGCAAGTATATATGATAAGCTTTTGACAAACAAACAGAAATAAAAATATTGTCTTTATCTCAGCGAATAAATAATAGCGTGATCGATTCGCTCAGTGTGTCATGTTATGTTCCATGCCACGGTATGCCTTTCGATTTCGGAAAGCTTTGCGTTGACCAATAATTTAGACGCATCAGTTTGGACCGAAAACGCGAAATATGGAGCTGGCAACTAAAAGGCTGCTTACACTCAGCTTAATCAACAAAATGTCATGATCTCCGTGGGAAAACAACACTGCACGGAGTCTCGTGTTTTGAGACCGCGGTATCTCTTCCAAAAAGAATGTAAAGTTGTAATACATGCTTATCAGCTCATAGCTTATAATAACTAAGGAACAGAAGCAGTCCCAGAAATTTATTGACTGCTAGTGTGTGCGGGATAGATGCGTTAGACTAACGTTGTTGCTCATGCTGAAGGCCACGAGCTCCAGCGGTCAGACGCCACTGTGGCCTGGAGCACACGATTCGTACAGTCGACCGATCTATCGCACACCAAAGTCTTTGATACTCACGTCTTTCGCCAGCTCGACCCTCAGATTGGACTTTGACACTCATGTCAAAGTCTAAACAATTTTTCATTTATTTTTAATGCCGAAAATATTGCTTTCAACGCCATTTTCTCGTATAGCACTGCATCTTAGGTGTTTTCTTTCCATATAGTTGGTAGCTGGCTATTTGAGGAAGTACTGCGTATTCTATGCGTCTGCGGCTAAACCCGCGAATTGCGCAAGCACAGCCGAACCAGTCCAAAGCACTGGTTAGAAGTTGCCTGTCTATTGCAGAGGACGTGCAGTTCTTCCTTTTCATCCCTTTTGTGATCTTTAGGGTCGCGACACGATGTCAGTGCGCGATACAAAAAAAACTTAATTTCCGCTCTTCAGCACAAGAACTGGGCTTGACTGACGACGCCGACGTGGTTGCGGTCAAGAGATCACAACCCGTCAGACGAATCAGACGGATTGTGCGGACACACCCCTGCAAGTCTGAGAGCAATCTAGGAAGGTCGCACTACGCATGTCGCTCGTATATCAAAAAGGAAGTTGCCAACCGACGTGTTGAATGCGACCTACAAGTCCTCGTACCTTCTTCCAGTTGAACGGCTTCCATCAATCGGTAGATAGAGCTGCCCCAGATATGCTGCCATCCGCGCCAGGTCCCAATATCGGTGCCGACTATATAAGCATATAAGCCTCACATAAGTGCCGTCACGCTGAAATAAAAGTGGCGTATATTGTCAGCGACAGAAGTGCTGTGAACTCTGTTTGCTGTGTCCGTCCGTCAATTCGGTTACACTGACGACAACTGTTGTCGTTAACGACGTTATTGTGTCGTTGTCAAGCCACCTCTTCATCATCAGCTTCACCGTTGTCATAGCACACACAAAAAAAACTTTCTTTTTTTCCGCCACCTCCACTACATCGTTCTCGCTCCAGACAATGCAAGCCCAACCGGCGTATATGCAATGCGTATATGCCGCAATGCAATGCAAACCAGCGTATATAGAATTAAATTCTGACCAACAAACTAGTGCCAATCAGGGCATGTCTCTTCTCCTTAAACAATAAATCACGACAAAATATGTGGATGCATAATATACAGTTGGCGCATATAGGCATCATTAAAACATGCGGACCTGCTAAGATAACACCGCATGTAATTTAACAGTTTCATAACAAACGTGGAACACAGAGGTTTATACATATCAGACCTGTGTTACGAGCGTGGTCAAAACGTGCGGACGGTAGCCAAATAAGCATTGACGTGCTCAAAACAGAACTTTGCCTACAACACCGTCACTAGGTTGCAAATTCTTGCAACAGCAGCAATGGGCACTTAGAACCTGGACGCGCAAACCACTGCTCTATCGCGTAAAAATACAGCGCGGTAGTTTGCGCAAAAGATAGCGCTCCACCCAGACACTGAGAGTGATGGCCTCTGTGCGTTATCTCAAGGGCCACAATTGGCAATACGTTATCGAACGAGGTTGATGATGTGTGCATCGCATAGAACTTGTTTTTGAGGAGAAGGCGGTGTATCGATGTGCAATTATTTGTCGTCATGATCGGTGTCAGGCTCAACGCACCGCGTAAAGCGAGTTGGCCCCAATCAAACGGGCATAAACACCACGGCCGACATAAACAGTGCTCTGTGGACTGAGAACGAACGGCCGGGCGACGGCGGGCGCCGACGGCGGGTACGCAGCAAGGACGGTCGATCGCTCAGCTCTCAGAACAGCCAGGCCACCTGCCACGCACCATACTCGTGCATTCCTTCGGCTTGAAACATAATCGTCCAAGGGCCAGAACGTGCCTGGACATGGGAAAGGCGTTCGCCATCCGACCGCTTGCAAGGCATATTTCTGTGGGGGTCATCACCTCCAAGCGACGGCGTTTACGTTAACACGATGCCGAAGAAACGGATTCCCATAAATGCGCGCCACGCTGGCGTTCTGCTGTTTATATCAACAAGGGGTCCCACCGAAGACGCTGTGTGTGGCCACTTGTTATGAGAACGAACAACAAAACCGACATAGCAGTTGCTCTTCTCACGCTGATCCAAAGTCTGCGGGGGCAGAAGAAGGTGGGAGCGATCGGTGACCAGCAAGAACCAATGACTGTTGTGGTCATGCTGTGGGAGAGATTGCTGCTGATACTGAAGCCAATAAGCAACTCCTGCATGGGAAGGACCGCTGCTGAATTCCGGACCAATATACAATTCCTGCGAAAGGAGAACTGACCGTTGATTGGACATTACGGTGCCCTATAGTGTGAAATGACACTTAAAGAGAAGATCCACCTTTTGTGGGGGAGAACGGGACATAGAATAAAGATACGACCAATTTTCATTGCTTGCTGGAGTAGTCTTCTAATTGAGCCGAGAATAGCCGAACAGAAGCAGTGTTGGGAATAGGAGCCTCGGGGCGTAAATTGAATTACACGTAAGACCACCTAGAAACAGTCGCATCAAGCTTCGTCAACCAGTAACTATTGGGAAAATAGTATCTACACTGCTACAGCACAAGCGAGGTGTACATGACAATAATAATGATGAGCCTCAAACATAGCACATACCCACAATGGAGAATGTGCTATAGGAATGAGGCTGTTGGAGGAAAACAACGCTGAAAGCATCGAAGGCGTCAATGTGAACGACGACGTCGCAACGACAACGAAACAAACGTTTTCGCATATATTAGCTCGTACAATTTATCTGCTTAAATATTACTTCAATCGTCTAGTGTCTCATATTGCTACGAGAGGGACATTCAGCCTGAGGCAGACGACGAAGAAGACGGTTCTCTGTGGTGCTGGTGGCTGTCCACCATCTTGGCTACTGTGTCTCTCACATACTGTAAATACAGTGTAAATAGTCCCGCCTTGTGTGGTTTTACGTAACATCTTTGTGGTGGAGGTGCTGGGTAGTTCCCCGTTTCGATCACGGAGCTCCGCAACGGCCGCCTCATCACGCTTGCGACCATGTCAGTCGGTGCAGGCACATCGTCCTAACCCCGTGCCCCTTCCGTGGCTCCCACCTACATTGTTCTGCCTCCTGCTCGTGATCCTGGCGTATTTTCCGGCCAGAGTGGGGTTGACGTCGACAAATGGCTCAACCTGTACGAACGGATCAGCGCCGGCTACAGGTGGAACCGGACCCTTATGCTCGCCCACGTGCTTTTTTCAATCGATGGCCCACCGCAGGTGTGGTTCGAGACGCACAAGGCGGGACTATTTACCATGTAAATAGTCCCGCCTTGTGTCGTTTTACATAACACATTTTTCATAGTCTTACTTTCATTCAATGCACTATTTTTTAAACTGCACCAACGGTCAGTGCCGAAAGATTAAATTAACCTGATTAAAAATCCTAAACAGCCTTCTTTTCGTCCCCCTTTCTCTACTATATTCACGAATACCGACGTCTGGCTGCGTCCAATTTCTACGTTTGTAGGCATTTTACACGCAACTTTTTTTGTAGTTCTCATATAACTGCCCCTGAAGTGCAAACTGCGCACTACAGACACCTACACCCGCAAAGCAGGCATTTCGAACGACATCTACGAGCTATAATTACGATCGCTATTAAACGCGGCGCCCCATCTCTCTACGATACACTCAAAAAATTCAATTACCCAAAGTCTGTATTTGACTACTTCGGCTACATCTCACAATTTGACGTCATACAGCATTGACATGTGCGCTACCGCGCATTGATCACGACTAACAAGACCGATTATTAACTCAGCGGTGTTCGCAAACACATAGTGCTCGGTTATCACCTAGCGTTTGTCTTTCTTCTTCTTCTTCTTTTTCTTCGGTCTCATACTTTGTTGCAATGCAGATTCAACGTTGTCGGGACACGAATGAACGCCTCCCTTTTCGGGTCACATGCGTATCGCCGTTTGTCCTCGTAACGACACCGTTATACTCTATCGAGCGAGCGCTATACGACCACGGTTCGCGCACACGCCGTTCCCATACATGGCAACAAGCGCCGCCGACTGAGACGGCGATGCGCGACAGACCGAAGTCCGCTGCCCGCAATCACCGCATAGCCGTTGGGATATATCGGTGCAGTACCAAAACAGTGCAGAGCGCTTGCTTCAGCTTTGACACACGAACGTATAAACAACTTTAGGTAACCGTGTGTACATGTAACCGAAGAACCTCCCGGAACACAGATTTTTTTCACAACCAGCACGCGCACTCAGAAACTGAGAAGCGCACTGCGTAGAGGACGGTAACACAAGTGTGTATGCTTTTTCGACCCATGCTCAGGCTGCTAGGAAAAAAAAAAATTCGCGGCTCTAGTCTTGCTGAAACGTCTGAAACCACTTGTATACCTTCAAAGTCCAAGAGAACATGGCTTGCTCATTTATACGGCATACAAATTTGTTGCAAGGAAATCTGCTGACCTGTCTTTTATCGCGCGTATTTTCTAGCGTCACTGCAAGCGCAAGATCGGCAATGTAGGCGCACTGATGGCACTGAGTGCGGGTGAGCAGAGAGGCCAAGGAGGTTTTCCTGCAGTCTCATTGCGAAAAGGTAGCTGCACTTGGCCAGAGCAAATAGAAGCCCTACTTTCATTTTTCTTCCTTCCCTCCATTTCTCTGTCTCTCTATCTCTTGTGGCCTTAAAAGAATGCAATCCGACTATGGAAATCGGCATTGAGGACGCCATTCAAAGCAGCGGCGCCCTTTCGAAAAAGATTGATCCTATTCGCAGCTGAGGAGGGCCACTGGCGGTCTCAGAAGTGCAGCTTTCGAGCCTCTACGAAATACACGCGACTACATCGTATCTAAATCAAGCAGCTGGCCGGTAAGTCTCTCCCCATGCCATGGCCACACAGCGGCAGCCATCGCGGTGCACTGCACACATGCTCGCAGCCTCCTGCATAACTCCCCCCCCCCCCCACCACCCTCCCCCCTTTCCGTATATCCGTTCCTCAAGCGGACGACAGAGTATCAAGCAAGACGAGCGGATCACTTATGCAACCGGCCGTCGACGAGCCGTGGCGGCCACGACCCGCCGTGCGCGACGTGCGCTCTAGGTGCGAGGACAAGCCGTTCTCGTTCACGGAGAAGGCACCGGCTGCGGTGTCGCCCCGCTGCGAAACAGGAGCGCCACAGAGAATAAAGGTTAAGTGCACCACGTCGGAGGAAGGAGGCGAGGTCGGCCCCAGCCCAGGTCACGGTGAAGGAAACCGCGCGCGGAGAAAGGTCATGGCGCCGACGACGAGGACTCAGCTGCCGCTGACAGCGTCCCGCTCCTCCATCTTTGTAGGAAGTTTGCGGGGGAGGAGGGGTTAGTGTCTTGCGCGTGCCCTTTAAGGGCTTTGATGGCCACGCGCGCGTTCAAATCGGCGTGCGACCCAGTCGCGCGAGCCATCCCCAAGGCGACAGCAAGATAAAGGACTTATTACCGCACGCGCCTGTTGCGAGAAGCGTTTCGCGTATACGTCGTGCTGGAGGTATACAGGGACGCGCTGAAGATTACAGACGTCGGCTAAGCGGTCGAAAAGCCTGTTGAGTCAGTGTGGGACGAATACCAATCGTGGCAGCCATGTATATACCTCATCGGACTTCCTTCAGGAAACGAATGACTGGTTTTCAAGTTTTTAAGGTATACGCCCGGGGATTGTCGGGGCCGCCGCAGCGGATTTCTCCGGCTTAGTTCTGATAACCTGCAGGGATCTGTAATGAGGGCGACAATGTCAGTACGAAGGCGTACTGACATTCCCGCTCTGCTGCACAGCATAACAACAAAAAAAACTTATTCAAGTAACAAAAAACAATAATGAGCATATAAGATCGAGTTTCGTGGCGACAATAATAAAGTGCATCTTATACTATATACTCCATGCATGATTAGGTCACTATAGTGCTGTGTAAAATTTGATTTCATATTAGAAACAGAAAGAAACAAAAAAGGAACGCCGGCAATAGGGGTGTTGTTAAAGGGGTTAGCGTTTGCAAAGGTTGGCGTCCTGTTCCTCTGTTTTTAATCTGAATTTACTTGCCGACCAGACGAGATGTCTAACTATGGACTTCATTTCAAATATGTGCTTTCCAATCGCCAGCTGTTTGAGCAAGAAATCGGTTTGATGGAAAACTATATTAATGTAGTTTTTGGCTACATTGCCGCAAAAATAATAAAGGTACCCAAGCCACCCGCCCAACTACATATCTTCACAACAACCTCAATAAGTTGAAAGTCTGCATATAGCCACCAAAATTTATCAACGTAGGTAGATGTGCAACTATAGACTTAGAAAGATTACCTAATTCAGTTTCTCGAAAATATTTAAAAAATCGTTAGCTATAGACAGGTCCAAACACACCTAGATTATGCTTTTGGACCTATAGGTGGTGGCGGTGGTGGTGATTGCGTTGCTACACGCGATTAGCCTCGCAGACTTGTTATGCAACTGCCCCACCTGAGCGTCTCTTTGCGAGTCATGAGTATGTGCCACCATGAGTAGATCAGTTCAGTATCTCGTAGAAATGTGAGTAGAATGCGCGACACCCCGTTGCGCACTATTCACCGACCTTCCGGAAAAGCCAGCCGTTCTGCAAGTTCGTGAGAGAACCCTCTTATGTTGTCCAGAAGCCGCTTCCTTTCGAAACAGAAACGCTTGCAGGACCAGGTGAACTGCTCTATATCGGCCACTTTGTGTCACGTGCAAGATGGAGAAGCAGCACGGCCTACTTTAGACGCCTATATGCAGGAGTTTATAGCCGATCCTGTTCTCACTTTGTACAGGAGGGTCGCATCTGTGCGGCCAAGTCCCTTTACAACACAGGGCTGGTGTGGCGACGTCCAAAGCCAACGAAAGTGGCGGCAAATCGTTTTTTGTAGGGGGTCGGTGATTCACCGTAACGCTCACCCTTGACTACATTGAAAGCGCTTCATTGGCAAATACGTCTGCTCTTTCGTTACCAGTGACACCAACATGCGAAGCTATCCATCCGCTGAACCGCGACCTTCCATCGATGATGGTGTTCTGCGCGAGTCAGACAGACAAAGTTTTTGCAGAAATCGTTTTCATTGCTGCTGTTCTTTGCAAACGGAAGAATGAAGCTGCACAGGACTCCGACAAAAGCACCTAGGTCTAGCTTCAAAAGAGCTGAATAACCAACACTGATTCTTGGGCAGATGTTCGCAAATTTATTGTGCACTTGTGAATAAGTTAACTTCGATGTCATCGAGAATAACAGCGCTGTTTTCCTGTTTGTGTACATACAGGTGTGCCGGCTTATCGCGTCGTTTCCTCATTAGGAATTGTTGTCCTACAATGACCTGTGAACAAGATGCAACACTCTTTGAATGACCACTCCGTGTAAAATATTATGCAGTGCGTCGCATTTTACGAGAAAAGCTGCATCCGCTAGAGATAAAAGAAATAAACAGAACTGTTGGTTAAGGTTGCACGTTACAAGTTCCAGAAATGATTGCTTGCTTTTCTATGAACAATCGACCTCTCGATAAACAGTCGCGACATGGTTGTTTAAACGTTCACCGTCCATCCAGCGATGGACACAATGCGGCACCTTCCCCGTCCACAACCGGATGATCGCTTTAATGTACAATGCAAGCAGAAAAGTCTGTACTCCACAACTTTAGGATTTAAAAACTTCTGGAGCCGCTAGTAATGTTAGCCCGGGATTCAAGTTCTCAAAGCCTTTCGCTCGTGGAGAGAAAGAGAGAATGGAAAAGTTGAGAGGTCAACCAGGTGCGCGTCCTGTTTGCTACCCTACGCAGGGAGCAAATTTTAAAGAGGATGAAAAGACAGAAGAGAGATGGAGTATTCTAGTACGGCGAGTACGCTTGCCACGTCCATCACGCCTACATACGGTCGATTATGCCAGTCGATTTCAGGAATTGTAGCGCTGCTCGCGTTGCTTTGTGAGCCTGCGACGCATGAGGCCATGGTCCTAGAATATTTGCCGCTGAAAATGGCCTACAATGCAGCCCGTTTAACACAATCCGAAGAAAGTCCCGCTCGACGTCGTACAGCGAGGACAGAAACATAATACATGTTTGACTGTATCTTCCCAGCTACACGAGCCGTACACGGGTGTACCTGTCATTGCGATAAAAAACTGTAAGTTTTAGTAAAAGCCAACCGCAACCCGAGGCGGTACTGTAAGGTTGCATCACAGCGGGAAAGGTATACGATGACAGTTGAGGCTTCGACGAAGGGTCAAGTCTGTGGAGGTGACAGTTTGAGACACTGGCAATGTTCCAGAAAGTTTACCTCGTGGTGTAAGTAGGCAAACGAAGACCTCTCACAGAGTCCTGAGAAAGCTTCCTCACGAGTTTTTACGAGCTCACATTTCTCCGTCTTATAAATTTGTAAGAGCTCGTAAAGCGATGACTGTCATGGGGCCAGCGCGTTCGCTGATTTACAGGGTGTCCGAACTACCATGCACCAAGATTTAAAAATATACAAATGCCACGTAGCAGGCACTTCATTCTGCGGAATTGGTAATGCTGTTAGCCGTCGCTTGGAGATACTCGAATTATTTTTTGCATTCCACCTAATTACATAATTAGTCTTCATTAATCAATTTCTGAAATATTATAATTAAATGAAAATCGTCAATGAGAAAATTGTAGAGCAACATGAAAAACTCCCGATACAGCTTTATGTTCGCGCGGCAATTTACAAATTCCAGCGGGTGAGACTGCAAGGCATATCCACTTGAAAATCATTGGGGGGATGACACCATTTACGAGATATGCTCCGTCAAACATGCGATAAAAATGCACCATTATTCCAGTTACTTTCTTAACACAGCGTATTTTTAAGCATTGAAGCACAAACGTAACTCGAACGCCAGCCAATGCATTTTTCCGCAAAGTTCGGGAATCGATATCTCGTAACTGGTCACATACTGGGAATTCATTCCAAGGGGATCCGCCTTGCGAACTCCCCGGCTAGAATTGTAAATTAATTAGTTATTTTTGTTAATTAGTCGATTATGCATTTCAATGTTTTTTTCAAGTAATGTCTGCCTCTTCGAGTTGACCAGCTCATAGACTAGAATTGGGCTATCTGCCACAGGACATTTTTAAATATTTTTGAAAGTGTTCGCTGAAACACTCGGTATACACTTCTAAGCACCGCGAGACTTTACAACAAAACCATAATGTCAAAAGAAAGACAAGGTCACCGAACAAAAAGGTCTGATTAATAAGCTTAGACGATTCAGCTTCCGTTTGTAAACCGAGAATTCGTCCTTCTCTTTCTTTTGACATGAATTTACTACCCCACCAGACAAACTGTTATCGAACCATCGATTTCAGAGCAAAGCTGCGTTCATTTTACTGTGATGCGCATAGTGCGCGCTGCAGCATGTACGCAAATTGAGATTCCGTGGCCGCTTGCTCATGGTGCACATTGTGTGCAAGAGATTCTCGCGCTTCGACCATTCATCCGGTGTTAGGTGCTCGCCGAGAGAAAGGGTGGGGCATTTTGTTTTGCAGTCTCTCCTCTCGCGGTCTCAGTCTCCGCAAAATCAAGTGCCTGCTTCTTATACCGAGGGTGTCATGGCGACTACAGGTGCGGTGGAGAATGTCCGCTCTACAAACACTCCCCATCTCTTATGGTTGCTTTATGATGTCGTAATGCGAGAAAGGGGATGTATCACCTTTCCACAACCATATAGGCTGTCAATTAGAAATTATCGATAGCAATGGGAGCAGGTAAATCTAGCGACATGCACTATAGATCATCGATGCTGTTGACAGCATCTCTGCCAATTTAGAAGCGCGGAAGTCTTAGCCTCACCGAATTAATTTCGTGGCAATAAATTGCTTCCGATCACCTCTCTCCCGCAGAGGTGCCGATAAACGTAAAACTATTGTATGTGTGTTTTAGTCATCATACTTCTTATAGTGATTATGGGCATACTTCGTAGTGACTATGAAACACAGACACGTGAATTTTCAACGACCATTGAAACCAACTGTACGATATGAGCGAACTCCGTTGCCTGCATCAAAGACAAGATAATAGAGAAGTGATAAGGTCAAAGGCATATTTTGACAGTACCACTGGAGTTGGGAAATTACGGACTATTAGCTTTAAAGTTTATTGGTATTCTGCGTGCGAATGGGGTAAAAATACAAGTACATTACATTCAGTTTGCTGACACGACACCCGCGGTAACTAGATACCTCCCGCAGAACTGGACACCAGTTTTAGCCTTATTAGCGCCTTTGAAATCAATTCAAATGATCTCGTCCATGAGGTATCTCTGCAAGAAGAGAACCAGCAAAACCAATTTTATTTGCGTAAACCCCTGTATATCTGAGACAAATTCCACGATAGTACCCAATGCAATTATAGTTCCTTCATTTTTTGTGAGCAAATCACATTGCCTTTAAGAGACGCCTACTGGTGGATGATCGCCAGCGGTCTCGAATGTGCTCGTCAGCCACATTCAGGTTTTGTTCTGCTGCATTTCAGTAAACTTTAAGCGCAACCTTCTGTCACTATTTTATTTATGTGTCATATCTTCAAATGGCTTAATGCTAGATGGAAGCCTAGAAGTGAACGCGGTAAGCACCTCTGTATCTGCAAGCCGAAAACATTTTTTTCTGTCTGCATAGGAGTGGCTACCAGATGCCGCCACCTAACTATATGAGCTAAAATATCATTCTGCTGCAAGATGAAGCTTTTCTCTACGTTGCGCCTTCAGTACACTCTGAAACCAAGCGACCATTACGTTTTAATTTGCTACACGTGTCGGTGCTTATTGGTTCGCTGTAGCACATGCCTCGCACACAGAGATGTGAGAGGCATCTACTAATAGCGCACATTAGCAAATTCACAGATAAACATCACAGGTCTGTTCAGCTTGACTGCCAGAAGCATCCCTCGACCGTCTACAGCACAGGCAATGCAAACACGACAACAACCCGTCTCACCATGGCATAGTGGCAGATGACGATGGTGCCAGACTTGAGATCGGCGAAACCGCTGCAGCTGGTCATCGACATCATAGCTCGGTGACGTACAACGATGTAGCGAAAGAACCTCCAGTCCGCGAATCCCGGCAGGTAAAGTCGTGGACGCACAATGACGACGGCGAGGAGATGGCTATAGACACATGGTCGGTAACACCCGTGGAGCAGTGACCGATGGAACTACGGCACCCGCTTTTGGATGTCGTGAACCGTCCCGTTTAACTCGCTTTAGGCGGCTGTCAGACACAACATCTTTGCAGAGCACGAGCGAGCTCAGCGGGCCGGCCCGCGGGTCTCCCGAGCGGTCGCGCACGCTGGCGGCCCGAACGGCTGGACGTCGACGGTGCTGGCACGTGTGCGCCCGATGGAGCGTCGGTGAGCGACTGGACAGGCCGACTGGCCGGTGCAGCTCAGCGGCGCTGCCGAAGTAACGAAGCGAAGGCCCGTGGCGCGAACACGGCATGCAATCGCGACCCACGAGGAATCTGCAGGCCCGACCACGAGCACAAGACGGTTCTCTACGGCCACGACTCTCGAGGTGCGCGGGCTCCGATATCTGGTCAATTGCGGCAAGAACGGCGACGCTTCGCACCCGTATCGAGGCACAAATCGGGGGGACCTAGTTTTTCGGCGGCGGCGCGCTAACGGAAGTCGGTCTCTCGGCCGCCGGCCATCTTGCCGAGAGAGAGAGAGGGGAAGAGAAGAGGAAAATAGAAGCACGCAGACGCGAGCGGACGCGAACGGGCGCGCGCGAGTGCAGGAGACGACGAAGAAGAAGAAGGAACATAAGACGTCGAAGAACGGCGGCCTTTCCTCCTCCCCACCGCGGCCTCAGCTGGGCCAGCCCGCCTGGCCAAGGAGCCACCAGGCGCGAGTCGTCGAACGCGTGTAGAGACGGGCTCACGTGACCTTTTGTCTGGCAGTTTGGCGGCGTTGGGGATGAGAGAGAGAGGAGTGCTCTGTGGTACAACACCTGTAGCTCTTCTTTTTCGATGCGATGTCCGACGGCGCTTAAGCGAGGGTGCCCCGTAAAACGGGAGAGATTCCTTCATCTTCCTTTGTGCTTCTAAGCTCTTTCTCAAAGAGCATGCCGCGAGCATTAGTCGCCGCCGCTGCCGGAGGGGCGAGGAGCAACCAGTGATGCGGGAAAGCCGCCGCTGACGCCGCTGGACCGCCGTGACCCAGTGAAAGAGCGGCGCGGATCAACGAAAAAATGAGCCGTAAGCGGGCTTCGCCGCATTATCGCAGCACTGCGGCGCTCCACAGCGCAGCACCCGCAGGGACTAGTGGGCAGCAGAGTGAATGAGCCGGCGTCAATTAGGTCCACGCCGCACTTCGCGCAGCGTACGTCGCGTGCACAGACTGCGTGCGTCGCTTCCACGACGTCTGTTATTACCGTTTGTACGGCGCTGTAGGTGCGTAACGCTATAGGTTCGACTATGTTTTAGGAGCAGTCTGTCGCAAGGCGCAAATTCCTCGGCAGCCCGTCCATCTTGCTCCAGAGTCACCGTCTACGGATCGAACCATTAAAAACCGAGCGATGGACGTCCGCTCCATGGCACGCACACGCTGAGGTTCGATCTGGGCGCCGTTCGCGGAGGTCGCCTTTATCACAGCCATTATCGTCAATAAGAAACGTAATGTCAGCCGTCATGCCTGCAGAAAACAAGTTCCGCATAGAACTATAAGGAGATAAAGAAAAGCTGCGGTCGAAACAGGGCAAGGTACTAGGCGCGGCTTTTGATTGCAGAAAACAGTATAGGCCCTAATTGATAGAAAATGCTACACGGAATGACATATTACGGGATTTCAAATTTTCGCGGTCTCCATGCCAGGCAGCGGTAGAGAACCCGCGGGGTGTTAACTGGAATTGGGTTTCTTTACTTGGGCTCGCGATATCATTTCCTGGTGCACCATCTGAGTTGAGCAAATTATAGGAGTCGATTACCTGGCTTCATTGGCTGCACGGTCGTCGTTAAGTTGCCTCTACACCGGCAGGCCTACATACATGACTGGCTGCATCGCACGTCCTATAGCGTGTGAGGGACGCGTTAACCATATACTGAGCTGAAGCGTGCTGCGTTCATGGTGCTTTTCCCATGATGCAGCCGCTTCAATTTTTATTTAATTGCTTAGCCTTTCTTTTCCTTCTTGCTGCCTGCGCTCCATTCTGTGACTTTTGCGCGAGGAGCATTCGTACGAACTCGAGCAAGTTTACTGCCGTGCTAACATGTACGTCGAGGCCTTCAGGCATTCGTGGTTGTCTCGTTCTATGCCTTCTGGCGGGTCAGTTTGGTTACTGCTTTCCATCACAAAATATATACCGTATCATAAATTGCACGAAAGATAGCACAGCTTTAATAACAGATCGGATAACAGAGAATTCACAAACCATTCGAAATGCTTTTAAACAACTTATTTCCGCGTGCATTATCCGTAGCCCTTAATAATGTATATGCTGAAATACTCGCAATGCTCGTATGTACCGGATAACAGGGAGGTTTATAAAATAAAGTATACAAGCGGCTTCTATAGCCTAGCCAAAAATAGCGCCAGCAGCACTGATAATGTGCAGAACACTTCAACTACTTGGGTTTCCTTGTACTCAGTTTGAGTCCTTTCATGTGTAGGGCTAATAACTTCCGATTACTTTTGTTCCCTATTTCTAAAGCTCTATGATCCCACATTATTGTATGGATTCGTTCGACCTCATTCCTGACAACTTTTTTCATTACCTCAGCGCTACGTTTGCATAGTTTCAGCGCATGTAAAGCGAGAAGTTCCTTTGATTTTTAGTGTGATTAAATATATTTTGGAATTTATGTCGCTATGTTCTACGTTCACGGTGCCGTCGCTAAAGCGTTCTTTAGACTCTGCCACACTTTGGTTCGCGTGTATATTAGCTGTATGCGCTACGTAATGCTACGAGTGGGAACTACTTCGATGTGTCCGGCTAAAAAAAAAGAGAGAAAGATAAAAACATTAAGGCTACATAATGAAGAAACAAACGAGAACCAACTCTGCATTATGTCGGCCTTCATAGTATGTCCTGATGTATCGTGTCTCGTGTCGTCGTCTCGAATAATTCCATGCTAATGCAGCATAATTTCTGACGTCCATCTTGCTACTGTATGTACGTACAAGTCATATACCCGCCGGGGTGGCTCAGTCAGCTAAGGCGTTGCGCTGCTGAGCACGAGGTCGCGGGATCGAATCCCGGCCCCGGCGGCCGCATTTCGATGGAGGCGAAATGCAAAAACGCCCGTGTGCTTGCGTTGTAGTGCACGTTAAAGAACCCCAGGTGGTCAAAATTAATCCGGAGCCCTCCACTACGGCGTGCCTCATAATCAGAACTGGTTTTGGCACGTAAAACCCCAGAAAGAAGAAGAAGAAGTACAAGTCATATAACACACCCAAAAAGGCAAGCTTCTCCTTCGCAGTGCACTTCCAGCCACGTTCATTCGTGAAAACGCTCAATGCATTCTAGAGTTCACAGGGTTCAAGTTTGCAAGGTGAAGATTGAGCAACGACGTCACGGCATTGGTTAGATTACCGGTCACTCAGTTCATAAAAGTTTCTTGGCCCTTGCCCAACATGTAAACGTTGCAAAGATGTGCACTTGTGGCTCTTAACACATTCGTGGATACTGGCGACATCGTGAGGCGCTTTCAAGATTGCTGCCTATACAGGGTGTCCCAGCTATCACGCAGCACGATTTTAAAAAAAAGAGGAACGGCGCTACGCGAAGCAAACCTAGTGCGTGTTGTTTCCAGTACAGTGGAGTAGCCGCCAGTAATCTTTTCGTTACTGAGATTTAATTAGCTAATTGTAATTAATTATCTAACTCGAGCAGTACTGTCCTAATCATCAAAGTGTCAAAGAGAAAGTAGTAGAGCAGCATGAAAAACTCCCGATACCGCTTTCTGCTGCTCGATACGTGCTAAATAAATGCGTTTTTCCGAGTGTGAAAGGATCCCGAGAATAGACGCAGAATTGCCGCGCGACTGGCCACTCCAGGCACTTAGCATGTATTCTCGGGCTTCTTTCACGCTCGGAAAAACCCTCTTATGTAGCACGTATTGAGCAACAGAAAGCTGTATCGGGAGTTTTTCATGCTGCTCTACAATTTTCTCATTGACACTTTGATAATTAGGACAGTACTTCTCGAGTTAGATAATTAATTACAATTAGCGAATTAAATCTCAGTAAGAAAACATTGGGAGGCACGCTTAAGCTTCGCTTTTAAGAGTGGAACGCGATAGCATTCAAAGATCCCTGACTGCTTCTCACGCTTCCCGACAACTGCAGCTTAAGCAACCGTAATGGTTACCGATAAACACTGGCGGCAAACGCTATGCACGAAGGCGAGCTTTCTAGTTGAAACGCGGCCTCTGGCGTGGGGTGATCCTGGAGATATTGCACATCCTCGCCAAAAAAAAATTGCATAATTTTCAGGTTTCCGTTTTTGTTTCGTACTTTTAATATTTCAGTCTGAGAAGATTTAACATAAATGGCGTACGCTGTGGGTGTTTTGTTTTTTTCATGACATTTGTTTGTGGATTGTCATTGTCAAAATTCCGAGGAATAGCTTTGCCAAGAATGCAAGACAAGGTATGAGCAACATTAATGATAGAATGGTGTGGCATTCGTAAATATATTTGGAGGACCTGCGTGGTTGGGGATGATTTTCTCGGCCGCGGGCGCCAAAGCCGACGCCGACACCGACGCCGGATTTTCTGCGACACGGGGCCCTTAACGCTGTCGCGTTAAAATTACCGGCGGCTACTCCATTGCACTGGAAACAATACGCACTAGGTTTGCTTCGCGTAACGCCGTTCCGCTTTTTTTTTTAATCGTGCTGCGTGATAGCTGGGACACCCTGTATATCTATGTTCTACATTCACTACATGTGATCATTCGTGCTGGACGCTGCGATCCTAGCTCTTATATCGGGATCATGCAGTCATGTGTGACATAGTGCGTGCTCCAGAAAATCTGCTACTTTCAGATTCGACTTCTAGCAGACCTCTAAATATTTATCTTGCTTGATGAGGACAAGCCTACGCGACATGAAGACGCCTACACTTCATTCTGGTAATATAGATCCCCTCAAGCCACTATTGCGTTACTTCAGCAAATAAAAGAGAACATACAAAAGTGATGTGTCCTCGCTTTATGTATTAAATTTATTCCGTAGCGCCTCCATGATCACGGCATGAGGTCTAAATTTTTCGAGAGCGAAACAAATAGTTAATTACATCATCTTTCACTGCGAACAGTTAGTTCAAAATTCGCGCCAAGTGCAGCGTGGCATCGGGCCGGAAGCACGCCTCCTTGTCATATCGCGGAAAGCGGGGTCACGTGATTCCATAGCCTGCTGACGCGTGCGTCAGTCAGCTGGGTGCAGCGCTCGGCAGCCACATCGGCCATTCTTTCCTCCTTCAATGCGGTTCTACGCATTCGACACGAGGTGAGCCCCGGTGTTTCATCGTCGCTTCTCTGGTAAAGAACACTATTATCTGGGAACGCGGAGCGGTCCCTATCACTCCTTTCAGGGTTAACTTTCAGCACAGCCATGCACGCTATGGTCTTCGACTATTGCAGCGGGCTTGCTAACGTGAGCGGTTTGTGTTACCACGTGGCACCACCTCCGGTGTTCCACAATGTAACAATGAAGCCCGCTTCGAGTCCGAAGCGACGTTTCTAAGTGTTCGATTCGAAATATGATGTAATTAAATATTTCAGGTCTCCAGGAATTCGGGCTTCATGCAATAGCTCATTCTCCGACAGTTATCCAGAAAAAAGTAATAAAAAAAGAAGGATGCAAAAAACATTTTTGTTGGTGCTTTTTGAAGTTCGCACAACCCGACATTACCACTAGATGAAGGCCTGGTTCCCGAAGATGTTCAATATAGCAATCAACGCAAGTACAGTCCCACAGGTCATTCTCAAAGCATCGCCCCATGCCATACTGCTCGAGGTTGCCAACACACTATTACAATACGGGAACATCTTTAGATGTCTGAATTTGAACGTTGCGCTGTTGATATCAGCGGCGATTTCAGAGACGTCGAATGAGAAGCTGGGCCGCTGCAGAATCCACTATAGTAGAAACCAGAATATTAGCTTTCCTCAGTCTACCTCCTGTCCAACTTCCAATGAACTCGATAACATGCTACGGGTAAAAAAAAATAGTGGGTCAATTAACGGTCTACATCACGGTTTCGATGATACCAGACAGGAGGAATAACAAGCCACTAATGAGCTGTTGCCTCTCATTCTGTGCTGATAGAGTCTTCAATCTTATCCGCTCGTTACACACGGCCACAGGCTCAGCAGAGAGATTTTTCGTGGAACAGTGCAGGCATTCGTGCGTGCTCAAAACGCTTAAAGGTTGCTTTTTTTTTCGTATTCTTTCCCTCTGTCTCTTTTCTTTCTCTCTCCTTCTCTCCGTTCGCAGGCTCACTCCTTTTCCCGGTTTAAGCGGCCGGACTTGTTCTGTGCCTGACCTCGTTGTTTAATCCTTTCCATCGTATTCTTCTATCAGCCATCGCCTACGCGCTTTCTCGCATTGCACAGTTGTGAACATAAATTTGACCAGTAAGGACAGTAGTTTAAATTTCTGTGAGCACAATCACATCAAGTCTGAGACCATCGAAGCTTTCAGCAATGAGGCAACTGCCCAAGAAAGCCCGCTTATCCTGTACCTGGCACCCTGATCGCGAACGTGACTTCTTATCATTCACTCCTCCATATCTCCTTTTTCAAACAGCTTCCCCTATGGTGTAGATGTGCACTTAATAAAGAGTGGAGAAAAAATTCCCAGTAGAAATTCATTCACTCATCCGCCGCGGTAGCTTATAGTAGCGATGGCATTGCGCTGCTAAGCTCGAGGTCTCGCGTTCGATCCCGGTTGCGCTGGCCGCATTTCGATGAGGGCGAAACGCAAAAACGATCGTGCACTTAGATTTAGGTGCACGTTAAAAAATCCTAGGCAGTCAAAATTAATCCGGAGCCCCACACTACAGCGCGCCTCAAAATCATATCGTGGTTCTGACACGCAAAACCCCAGAACTGAATTGATTATTACTTTAATTTCATTCACTCGTCAAATAGTGTGTCCGCGCACGGCTCCGCACGAAAGCTCTCCACCGCGCAGCCACCACGACGAGTGCTAAACAAACGTGCCTACCGCGTGAACTGAGTTCGTTGCACTGAGTTGCATGCTTAAGTAGCACGTGCGTTACGTAATTGAAACGACATGCGTTGTATGCTGTAAACGGGTAAATGATTCAGAACGCGGGCGCTCTTCTGCAGCGAGATAATATATAGGCCAAAACGCAAGCCTGCATTTAGCCCGAGTTGAGACGGCGCCTTTCATGCGAAATGTTTCATTACACGGACTGCGGAGCCATGTTATTCGTTCGTCGGTAGCTTTTAAGCGGATCGTGAAGCCGGCATTTTGCCCTGCTTTATTTTTTTTTTTTCTTTTACATTCCTTTTAACGAGAAGCGCTAAGGGACGCGTCCTGTTCCGCTAACGCTCGCGCAAAGCTTCTTCCCCTGCCGCCCGTATTACGGGACGCAGCCTTGCAAAACTTTACAAGCACTTAATTGTGTTTCCTATCAATGCAGATGCGCATGGCCAGTGCTTCTCTTACACTGCATGTTTCAAATAGCGGTATTCATGGACCGTGGCTTGTATCCTTTGGAACTGTATACCGGGTGTTCAAAATTATAAGCTTTACGGAATTTTTAGAAATCGCCTGTGGCAGGTAGCATAATTCTTATCGTTGAGCTGGGTTACTCGATGAGGCGGGCACTAGTAGCACGAGAAATCGAAACACATTTTCAACTAATTAAAAAATTGACTAATGAACTTCTTAGTTGATTACTTTACGACACATATTGCAATTTACGAATTGTAGCCGGTGAGCTTGTCAGGCGTATCCACTTGGAATGAATTTCCAGAATGACACCAGTTTGGAGATATGCGCCATCAAACTCTCCGTAAAAATGCACTGTTCCACTTACTTTTTTTTACCAAAATGCTGTTTTACACATTGAAGCACAACAGTAACTGGAACGCCCATGTATTTCGTCCCACACTTTGGGAAATAATATCTCGAAACTGGTGTCATCCTGGAAATTCATTTCAAGTGAATGCGTCTTGCAAACTCACTGGCTACAATTCGATAATTTGCAATACGTGTCGTAAAGTAATTAACTAAGAAGTTCAATAGTAGGTTTTTGGTAATTGGTTGAATATGTGTTTCGATTTATCGTGCTATTAGTGTTCGCCTCTTCGAATAACACAGCTCAACGATAAGAATTATGCTAACTGCCACAGGCAATTTTTAAGAATTCCGTAAGGCTTAAAAATGAACACCCGGTATAGTCTCAATTTTCGCGTCGGTCAGGAGACACGCGGTGGGATTTGGCGTCCAATCCGGCGTATACGACCTCTCATAACAACACCGCAACGGCGCGCTTCCCAACAGGTTCCTTCAAATTCCAACAGGTTTCAACTGTCGAAGCAGCCGCGCCTGCTATATTTATATGGTGTTAGCCGAGGCTCCTATCGTTGTTACTTTACTCGCCTCAAAATAACGGATGTCGAAGTAGCCATGCATATTTCAGACGCGTCGCACGTCGCATTGGATGACCCGCGACACCGTGTGCCTCCTGCTTTATACAAGATTTCATTACAGGACGTATACTTGTGCGTAACACGAGCTGATGGGTTAGAGTGCTGAGCATTTCGTTGGGCTACAGCGCAGGACAGACCGTGGGGGCGCAAGAAGTAGTGTGTAACGTAAGCGCTTCCCGACCTCCGCACAGCAGGTAACCTGTTCTAGACCGAGAAAAAAAAATGAAGAAAACTCCTTACGAATTACTTCGGCGCTGCCCTTACAGAAAGAAAGAGGTGAAACAGGAGGTATTCCTGCTTTTAAAGGGCATTGAAAGATGAGACACAAAATCCTACGCGAGTTGCGATCATGGGGCATGGGTCATGCACCACGCGTATGTAATATACGATTCTAAAAAGGGGCAGGGGGACAAGGCCATGAAACACGACATATATAGGTTACCTATATAAGAGCATGGATACCTAGGAATATTGAATAAAGTAGGAAAGAGTTACGGGGAAGCATATGAACAACTATTCAAAGGGACAAGCGAGAGATACGCGGCCATAATGAAACATATGTTATGACGGCACGGCAAGTATATCGCGAGGCGTCTGAAAAGGTGTCATGTTTCCTGGATTTACGCAGAGAAAGTCGTGTTTAAAATCTAAAATGCGATCGGGACTACAGGATGATCAAAGGGACGGAAAAAACTACAAATTAAGCTGTACAGGGATACATGGGCAGGGCGTCCTTCAAAGTGCATGGGGAGGCTCGGGGCAAAATCTGCTTCGACGCTGGCCGATCCCTCCGTCCTGGAGGTGGTTGGCGTAATTTGCAAACAAGTGCTCGAGCCCGAAACATCGAGTCTCAGAACGTATCAATCGCATGGACTGCTACCCAGGAATATTAAGGTCGCAAATGGCGTCCTCGAAATCTGATATGTGCGCCGGTGCATATAGGATCCCGTCTCTCGGTATACTGCATGGTCTGGCCGTTTGGACAGACTATACTGTAGAGAGTGGCGCTATTGCTACTGCTCATCGCAAACTAAAGAACAGACCCGCACAAAACGCCGTCATACTATCGGATTCATCAACGACCTATTTCGTGGTGTGCCTCCAAACAAATTCTGTCGTCAGCCACTAGCTTCGCCCAAAGAAATCGCCAAAGAAGAGATTGAAGATCGCGGTTCAGCGGATGCCTCCGCATGTTGGTGTCACTGCTTGGTATCGAAAGAGCAGGTGCTGTAGCCAACGAAGCGCTTTCAATGCAGCCAACATTGTGATCGAGTTCCAGTGAATCACCGACCACATAAAAACAAAACAATTCGTCATTACTTTCGTTCGCTTTGAACACCGCTATCACCAGCCCTGTGTTGTAAAGAGTCTTGGCCGCACGGAGGCGACCATCCTATACAGAACAAGAACAGGATCAGCCTATACACTCCTGCATAGATGTTTTAAGGTCGGCCTTGCTGCTTCTCCAGATCTTGGACTGAGTGCAATGAAGTGGGCCACAAAGCGCATTTCATCTGGCCCTCCAAGCGCTTCAGTTCTGAAGGGAGAAGACTGCTGGACAGCGTGAGGAGAAGAGGATTTCCTTACGAACGTGCAGAACGGTTAATTTTCCCGGAAGGGTCACGGGTAGTGCGCAAGGAAGTGTCGCACATCCTTCTCTCATTTCTGCGAGTGACTGAAATGACTGACTCATGGTGACATATTTTACACGTAAGGAGACACTCAGGTGGAGCAATCGCCGGCCAAGTCTGCCAGACTAACCCCGTCTCTAGCGACATCACCACCAAAATCTGCTTCGAGAAATGACTATAAGCAATATGCATGAAGCTAGATGGGTGACTTAAGGTATTTCGGCAGCTGCATAGGAAAAACACTGACTCTCGGAGAGAAAAAGTAAAGAAAGGACGAGGAAATATGTCTGTAAGTATTCTGCTAACGTCGCGGACAGCGGCAGAGAAACAGACGGTAAACATGGCGGAGATGCAGAAGCAGTATACTGCATAGACGCGATGCAGAAGAAGCCACTTACGGAACTGTAGTGACCGCAAAGAATAAAATCAGAAAGCAAGGGGTGTTCGAATAGCCAAATTTTGAAAGCCTATCTTGAAAGCCATCTGCGATTGGTACAGAGTCTAGGTACGCCGATGACTGTGATATATTCGTATGCGCTGTGTATTGTCGCCGCTTAGTTCGCGTTAAAGCGAGAGGCAGCACGAATGTCAATTCGCACGCTGCTGCTAGCTGCCGCCCTTCCTAACGCCAGCGTTTTGACAGCGAGTGTCCGCGGTCATCGAGTGAGATGTGTTTACGTTTGCCTGTGCGCGCCTGACACCATGCTTGTTTATTTTGTTAGCAAGCGAATTACTTCAAGTTCATACGGCCAATAAAACTACTATCCTTACTTCGTATAAGTATCTAATAACTTCCTATCGTAGGTGATGATAATATTTTGATCACAGGTGATGGCCGCGAAGTGCGCGGATAATCCCACTGAGTGACAACGCCATTACAAGCAGTCACAAGGTTCATTTTCATCAACCACCTCCTAAATAAAAGCCATGAAAAATATATTCCCTTCACAAATTCTGACCAAGTGCCGAGCTTATGCAATCACTTTTCGTATACGAGCACTTTAAGATGTTGCTCTAACGCTTCCCTCAACACCTGCGCATCGCGCTCTAAACAAGAGTCGGTGGCCCCGTTCCGCATCTGACACCTCAGACGTGGGAGATGTCAAAACGTGGTCGATGTGCTCAACCGCGTTCCTTTCCTCCTTGCTTATCGCAGTAGGAGGCGCGTGTTTATCTTACCCGTCGATAGCGTTTGTGTGTAACATTTGAAATGACACAACTGCTAAATTAGAAAAAAGAAACAGACACAGCGAGCAAGAAAGTTTCGCCACACACAAGGCTTATCGGCCAAGTTATACTTCGAATTATTTCCGCGCCGTCAGATCGGCTTGCCTCTCCAAACCTGTCCTCTTAATGCACTTTTTTTTTTTTTTTTTCAACCGCAACCAATCGCGGAAGCGAGGCCATTTCAGGTTGTCGCAGTGGCGAAATGAAGTGCGCTGGTGAGGAAGTTTCAAGTTCGAGGTTACAGTTTCAGCTACGTATTTATTTTCTTCCGTCGTTTTTATCACTTCCGGTGTGGGAGCTCGATCACATCAATACGCCCGCTGCGTCGGCGCCTGAATTTTGCGCAATGCGATAGTATCGACGGTAAAAAAAAAAAATGTGGGTTGCTATCTTTTCAAGGAACGCGTATTTGGTGTCCAGTGCTGCGTGCGCGCGCGCGCGTACACTTCATTTCGCTTAATTTTTACCGTCTGTGCTTGTAACTAGTTCATGTTATATGCGTGTGCCCCGTGTATGAGTGGGTCATTTCATGCGTCCCCTTATAGTCATCTGGAGTAGTATGCTATAGGTGCATGGCCAGGCAAACATCTCCAATGCCCATTAATGAGTGTCTCTCTCTCTCTCTTTTTGGTTTTGATTCACGAAAAGAATGGCGGGAACATCTTCCAGCATTCCCGCAATTTAACACCAACTATCCGGCTTGTCTACATTACTATGTAGTTCAACGGGCCCAGTTTTCCCTCCCTGTCGTTGCGTGAAACCTTTCATTACTATTGCTAGTCTAACCGCACTCACTACTTGCGCTCGAAGTCAGCGCAAGTAGTGAGGGGCTGGGCCCGGGCCGGGCGTTCTTTACTAAGCTTAGCCAGGGCCCGCGTGTGCATGACCAGGAGCGGCCTGTAAGTAAAAAATGCATATATATTTTTACTGATTTTTAAATATATATATATTCTTTACTGATTTTTACTGATTTTTTAGTTGATTAGACCTCGGGAACGTGAGGCTGACACATAGGGCCCAATCTGTGAGTGCAAAATATATATTTTTTACTTACAGGCCGCGCCTTAGTAAAATATATATATATATATATATATATATATATATATATATATATATATTTGACTTACACATTGCACCCTATGTGTCAGCCTCACGTACCCGAGGTCTAATCGCCTGCAGGGTATAAGCAAAAAAAAAAAAAAAAAAAGAACCGAAATCTTTGTTTCTCCCATGGGAACATCAGTGATCTGGCACTGATCTGATCCGGTGGTGCGTATGCATTTACCTTGATCTTAGAATTTGGCGCTATGACGTCATTTAGCATGCGAATATATATATATATATATATATATATATATATATATATAAAGGCCAATTCACGAGCATACAGCAAAAAGTAAACGCACATGTAGAAAGAGACACCCCTTGCTTTAGCGATAAAATAATACAATGGTGTCGAGAGTTGTAATATTGCAATCGCAAAAGCGGTCGCATGGAAATGGTTTGAAGAGCGGTTTTTTGTATAATATATTTTTCCTGACGCGGAAGCAACGTTCGTTTTTGTGGAACAGCAACATATGTAAACTTCATCGTTTTCCTATTTTCTGTGCTAAGGTATATACTGATCTGGTATCTTCGCAATAACCGATAAAGGGTCCACGCGTTGCTTGGGCTCAATGGTAACGGGCCCCCGAACGAGGCAGGGCCGGGCCAGGCCGGACCTGAATCTTTCGAGCCAGGTCGGGTACAGGCCAGGCTTGAAATCCCCGGGCCGGGCTCTCGGGCGGGCCAGCGCATGGCACTTTCGTTCTCGGGCTGGGTCCGGGCCAGAAATAAAAAAAAAAAAAAGAAAAAAAAAACGGCCTGTGCAGTGCTGCACGTTGGATATCCGCGCTCTTCTTTCACTGCATATATACGCGCAGCCGGCAGTACCAAAGAGAGAAAGAGAATGAGAGACGAAAGGCAGAGAGGGTAACCAGAGTAACTGTCTGGTTGACTAATTATTATGCAAGGGTAGGGGGGAGGGGAAAAGGTAGAAAAGCTTAGGAGAAAAGAATATGTGAACACAATCTGTCCTCCCAAACACAATGAAGGCGCCTGACAATTATTACGGTCTTTCATATAGTCCCGATGCTTTTTAAAAAAATATACAAGTTTTTTATTGAAGCACCATGGGCTTGCGTCGGCTCGGACCAGGGCCCGAGGATTCTACTTTTTTTTTTTTTTTTTTTTACGTAAGGGGGCACGTTTGTCAAGCACCAAGGAGCCGTGCGGGAGCAGCGCTGTACCGTCGGCTCCGCGCTTTCTCGGCGGTACGTACACAAGTAGTGTACGGAGAACTCCTACTATACACCACACGAGGCGTGGCCGAGCCGCCGCGAAAGAGCGTACACAGAGCGCGCGCGCACGCGCACACACGAACGTATACACGGACTTATATAGTAGCACACTATATACACGTCGCCGTCATACCCCGCGACGGCCGTCGCGGTCGACTCGCACCGGCGGTGCGCAAATCAGAGCGCGGCGGGAAGCGCATGATACACCTCGGCTTCACGGCAGGGCCCGAGTCGCAAGAGACCGAACACGGCGCAGGGCCGCGAAACAAGCGGGCAACGGCGGCGCAGCGCTGCATTCGTCGAGCGTGGATAACGACCGCGCATCTGCCTGCCTTCACGCACGCGTGAACTTCTCGACGAAACAAGGAGAGAGGCCGGAGAGAGGCCCCGTCGGTTGCGCGGTACACACGAAACGAACGCAGAGGATACGATTGAATGGGCGACCGGGTTAGCGGCCGAGGTCGGCGCCGGTGCGCGCTAATAAGTAAGACGCGGTTAAAAAACGGAGAGAAACAATCAGACTTATCGCTGTTTACACTGGCCGCGCCCGCATAAAAAGAAAGCCCGCAAAGCGCGCCCTCCGTGGTCCTGCCCCTTTCGTTCTTCTCCGGCGGACCCGCAGCGACCGCGGTGGAGGGCCGCCCGACGAAAACATGGTGGGCGGGTCGACCGGACAAGTCAAGCGGACGAAACCTGTTTGCATATTGAGTTCTCGTTCCGCGCGCGCGCGCGTCTCTGTCCGCTGTCCGGCGGGGGATGATTCGCTCTAATTCGCTCCCCGTCTCCGGTCGCTCACGGGAGGGTTCGATCGCGGCGCCGCCACCGCCAGTGTCAACACGCAGTCGCAAATGTCCCTCGTCGTACCCTTTTACGGGGACTCGGACTGCTTGGTATGGGGCATTTAATTTCGGTCACGGAGCTTGCATCCAAAATGGTGTATGTACATGTAAAGCGGCTTACGTGCACCAGCGCTGCGTGTGTGTCCGCTAAACTATAGTTGTCTTGTATTCTCGCGCTGTATTGGTTCTGTTTCCAAAAGCTTCCGTTAGCTTCACCGATTTCTCTCCTACCCCTTTTAAACGCGTGCGCGACGTTTCAGTGCGTGGACGCGGGCGCCACTGACGCTGAAGGTTGACGCGGTGCAAAAAGCGAAGCGCAGGGTTGTTGTTGAGAGAAACAGAGGCCACGAATCGTTATACGTTTATTTATTTATTTATTTATTTATTTATTTATTTATTTATTTATTTATTTATTTATTTATTTATTTATTTATTTATTTATTTATTTATTTATTTATTTATTTATTTATTTATTTATTTATTTATTTATTTATGTTAACATACTGCAGCCCAGGAAGCGCTACTGCAGGAGTGGGTGCAAGTTTGAGAAGAGTAAACATGTTTATAGCAATGCAAAGGGAAATCATACTGGGTGAAATGTTATTAGGCGGCATTACAGGCTAGTGAAGGAAAAAAAAATTCCTTTGATGAGAGGGAACGGATATTGCCAGATAAGGAATTCCATATATCAACGGTACGTAAAAGAAACTATTTAAATGCATTAGTGCTAGCGTAAAACGGTTTCAGGTAAAGTTCATGATAACTGCGAGTTTAAGACCGTTTAGAGAGAGATAAATTGTTTACGCGTTTTCTGCGTAGACGTGTCCACACTCTAAATTGTCAGACCGCGTAAACTCAATGTCTTGCGTGTCCGTGCGTGAGTCGCGAATAGCGTGAACATAAGCAAGAAGCGAAATAGCCGAACAAGTGTATAGCATTGGCGCCTTTGTGCTCGGCTGCAGTCTCCCTCCTGCTTTCGTCTGTTCCCCGTTATTATTACATTTGTTTTCTTTTACCACGTTTTACCACATGACGTGTTGTAGTTTAATGCATACTAGCCTTCTCCATTTAAACAAAAAAAGCGGCAAAGTGGCCTGTGGAACCTATTGTACATAATTAACAGTTCGTAGTTTGTAGGCTGGTCTGTCTATATGGCTGCCCCTCTAAGTGCTTTCTCTCTAGTGGCCTTTTTTCCCTGGATACAGTCCAGATGGCAAGCATTCGTTGCAGACGCGGGGGCAGAACACTTTGAGCGCTTCGCAGGGTCTCAGGTGCTGGGCCCCAGGTTCAGGTTTTGGAAGGTATAAGGGGGGAGGGGAGACTTCCACCACAGAGTGAGACTATCAGGATGGGAGCAGAGACGTGGGGGAAGGGTTGGAGTGTGAATAGGCCACATGTGTTCCATTGGTGAAGAGATTTGTGGGCTACAAAAATGGGGGCCGGAGGGAAGGGACAGCCCACCTATTTTCCGTTTTAGTAGATGTAGATGTAAAGCCTAGATCTTAGTGGCACATACCCACTCTGGGGTGATTGGCCAAGAACCAGGTAGTTCAATTTAACAATTATAAAAAAGAAATGCAAAATAATGTAAACCAAATCTGTGAAAAGGTATATCAGAATTATTAGATAGATTCTAGCTTATTATTTTAATATAATGAAGGAATAAAGGAAAACAAAATTACCGCTAATCGAAATCAATTTTGTTGAAAGATAACGAAACCTTCAGTTCTGATTTTATAGTCGATATCTCTCTGCACCTGCAATACAATCCTGGGTGGCATCGCCAACCTGCCTGTCGATGTGCCCAAGGGTCGATGCCCCCAAAGATAGCAAATTTTGAACAGTTAATTCTAATATAAGAAGGCGGAATGGTGTTTCTAAGGTTCGTTTTCGCAATTCAGCGTTTCTTTGCCAGTCAATGAGAAAACGGTCTATTGTTTCATGTTGCCCGCAAGAGCGACAGTTCGGTGAGGTAACCAGACCAGCTCTGTGTAGGTAAAAATTTAGAAAATGAATTGGGCAGCGTAGTCTAGTGATTGCGACTTCGAGTGTTGGCGTTTGACAGAGTTTGCTATTCCAATAATGCGATGGGGGCCGAAAATCTGAGGAGTTTGTTGAATAAGGGGCGTTAAATTCACGCATCGTCACTTGTCTCCGAAATCTAGCCCCTATGATGCCGGTATGATTTGAATGACCGGGATATTCAGGGACGCTTTCGCCAACGAATCTGTCATTTCGTTTAGAAATAGGCCCTTAAACCGAAACCCATCTAATCTAAGTTAATTGAGGGGGCACTAACGATTTGAAAGCTCGGAAAACCTGGGAGTCACCAGAAGCAGTGAGGTAGGAGCACAGAGACAGAGAATCCGTCACGACCACAGTGGAACATGTTGATGTATTTAGTTTACGGAGGGCTAGAATTACAGCTAATAATTGTGCTAGAAAGACCGGTACGAAGTCTGGGAGGCGAAGAGAAAATGGCCACTCGAGAATAGGAGAAAATACTCCAATTCCACACTTCTCTTAATTTTGGGAAGCGTCAGTCGCAATAACTGTCTTGATCAGCATATGCGAAAATTAATCATTTAAGACAAAGCTTAGCATGTGGTAAGATAGTGCCTTTGCATTTTTAGTAAAAATATAATCGAAATGAACTTTAATGGAGTTGGTTTTGCAACAAACAGGAGTCCCCTCACGAATTTGGACGTTTAACTGATCTAGGAGAGTTTGCATGAAGATAATTTGAGGTGTATGCGTGGAATCGCGGCCAGTACAAGCCAAAAAGCAAATCCCGCTGGGAGATAAAAACTGTTTGTGAACGCCTTATAGGGGATTCATACAGCCTTACAAATGATTGTACAGCTAACAATCGAAAACGCGTAACAAGACAAGGGATCCTAGCTTCCTGATCGAAAACTTCATTTACTACAAATTTAGGTAGCCCTAAACATTCTCGCAAAGCCTGCTTTCTCCAGAAGAACAAGGGCACGAAGTTTATATGCAGGAGCTCCAGAGTACAACACACACCTAAATTCCAATACCGGGCGAACATACTCGCGGTAGATTGATAATAGCATTCTTCTTCGCATTCCTGATCGACTATTGCTCAGTCTATGTAGCAAACCAACCGCACGAACACCCTTTGCTGCAATATAGTCAATGTGCGCCTTCCAAGACCGATAACCGTCCTACATCATGCCAAGATACTTGACAGTCTCTACTTGTGGGATGATATCTAGATGGTAGAAGAGAAAAATATATATGGGATCCTTTATTGTAAATGCGAGCACCGAGCATTTGTTAACGTTGACACAGAGATGCATCGCATCAAGCCATCTTTATATAACAGGCAAGTATGTCTGTAATATTTGATAACGTTTGTGGATACCATTTGCCGACGAGAAAAACGCTATGCCATCAGCATACATGTATGTATTTACGTCGTCATGACATGGATGGAGCTCATTAGAACATTAAATAAGGCTGGAGAAAACACTGCCCCTGCTGGAAGGCCCCTTGCCTGCGTGTAGCTAGCCGAAGAAATGCCGCTTTGGAAGCAATAAAATTATCTGTTCCTTAAACATCATTTTGTCCATGTTTGAAGGTATATTGGAAAGTTAAAGTTCCGAAGCTGATTGAGCAATATCGCATGCTCAACGCTATCATATATGCGTTGGAGATGTCTAGAGTGACTAACGCCGCATACTGCCTTTGGCGCCGTGCCAACTGAATACGGCTTTCAAGGTCAACATGAGCCTGCCATATTGAGCACTGTGATCTGAAACCAATTTGTTTCGGACTCACAATCAATTTTACGAAATTTGAAGTTAGCGCGATGGGCATACTATTGTCTAACACATAACCGTCACGCGGAGTTTTAAGAAAGCGTGTATCTTGGCAATTTTCCACTCCAATGCATGGAAGACATGCCTTTCTGACGAAATAACTGATAATGTCTAATAACTAATCTTGCGGTTGTTTATATAAAATTTTCAACATAGACGAAGTGATTCCATCGGGGCCCGGAGCCGCTGATTAATGCATTCCTCCTTAGTCTTGCCTTCTTCTGCGGCTTCTTCTTTCTCTTTACCTGCTGGAAGATTTCTTGCGGAGTCTACCACATAAGTTTAGCGTTTTTCGTCCCAGCACACAAATATAAAGTATTTCGCAAAATAGCAAAGGTTCTATAAACACACATTTACGACCGCATCACGCGCGCAGTCAACCTATACTGATTGGACAGGGGTAGCGCTGCAGACATGCACGCAGCCGAAAGCACCTTGGACGTGAGCTGCGTTCGAACCCGGAAGAGGAGACCTCGAGACACGCACGGCGACAAACGCCAAAACCGGAAGGCGCGCTTCGCGTGTGCGCGAACGCGGGGATCGCGATTTTTTACGTCGCGTGAATCGCCAAGATCTGCAGAGACGGAAGTGACAGCGGAGGCCAGGCCCGACCAAGTTCAATGCGGCCTGCCACAGAGCTGGATTGCGAAACACTGCGCGCGCGCCGACGCGTACAAAAGTTTAGCCCCTCTGGAAGCTCGCAGCCGTCGTAATGCAGGGCGTAAGTGTGGCAAACAGCGGAGGCTTTTAGGAAGTGTGTGTGTGTGTGTGTGTGTGTGTGTGTGTGTGTGTGTGTGTGTGTGTGTGTGTGTGTGTGTGTGTGTGTGTGTGTGTGTGTGTGTGTGTGTGTGTGTGTGTGTGTGTGTGTGTGTGTGTGTGTGTGTGCGTGCGTGCGTGCGTGCGTGCGTGCGTGCGTGTGTGTGTGTGTGTGTGTGTGTGTGTGTGTGCGTGCGTGCGTGTGTGTGTGTGTGTGTGTGTGTGTGGTGTGTGCGTGCGTGCGTGCGTGTTTGTATGTGCGTGTGTAACACACACGCATACCAGTGACCTCCACAGAAATACAGTGGCGTCCCGCGGAGCGCTATCAGCAGGAAAAGTCGTTACGACTGCCACTCACGTCCGCGCGGCATTCCCAGGGGTCAGTCCTAAAATTCCGCGCGTTCGACGAACAGCCTATACGACGAATCCCTTCGGCCACGCGGGTTGTAGACATATGCGGCCCGTGGAGAGGCGCTCCCGTCATTATCGGTCGGATTCAGAACATGCGGCATATGTGTAGACAAAACTTGTGCCCCGCCATTGTGACTGTCGAGGGTCTTACAGTGATAAGCAGGTTGAATCGTAGGAAGAAAAGCCCCCACGCCGCTTCGAACCGTGCCTGGTGCGAGCTAACGAGGCGATCATATGGGCGTCACGATTGACCCCGCATGCATAACCCCTTCCCTGCACCCATACATACTATACTGTGCGTGCGCGACAGATCAGGGTGGTATATTGAAGGCGCAACCTGCCCTCACGCTACAGTGTCGCGTTTTTTTATCAGAGGTATCGAGGCCCAGTTTTTCGTACTGGCAGAAACACTCGTTGTCTATGCCATCTGTTTCTGCTGTGACTACTGACCAAACTTAACTGTCCGCCTGCCGCAAAACAGGCATCGTAAACTCTAAACTAGCAGCGGCACTACAAGAAACTCCCCATTATTCCCATGCTCCGTTTCCACCTAGTTGATATAAACATTTACTGCTTCGTAAGCTTGTGCTTCAAGCCTTCAGCCCACAAGGATAAGCAGAGATCAATCCCGTTTCTTTATTTTTATCTGCCTCTCAGGTTCTATACGCAGCGTGTGGATTAACGGTATACGCGTCGACTTGAATCAACGTTCGCTTATTGTATTTTTTGCGTAGGTTGTTGTTATAGACCGAATACAACGTTCTCCGTAACAAAAAGCATCTGTGGATAGCCTAGTTTCGCTCCTCGCCCTTGTCCATGCCTTGTATCACCTGAAAACGGTAAATGAAGTAGCCGATTATTAAACGCATTATCATGGCATTACGCGTTAGGCTGTTCCACGGATGGTACTGTCGCGCACGTTTGCCTATCGTATCTTCCTTCACCTTCGCCACATTTCGCTGGTGAGTTCTATGACACCAATTTGCTTTCCTGGATGGTCTATAAATGACCTTTTTCTACAAGTGCAACAATGCGCGGAAACGTATCATCTTTCCGAGTAACTGCACTTCACTGCAACATAACTGAGTGAATCGCAGTCGCGTAATATATATATATATATATATATATATATATATATATATATATATATATATATATATATATATATATGACATCAGCAAGTGGAGAGCGATACATGTAGGCAACGATTTTATAAAATTTAATGACCGTACAACTACTGGTTACACGACCACATTAAATGAGCTAAAGGCTACACATTATAAAATGATAAAACTACAGTGGCAGTTACACAAAACTTCTAATCAGAGAAGCTATATTTGAATTACAGATATCAAGAGACTGTTCGACCTGTTGTTCTCCTTACGTGTCTCTGTCTAAAAAGGAAAAAAAGTGATTACAGAAGTCATGCTTATAGGCGCAGATGCATTTGAACAAATGCAATCGAACTGAACCTGAACCATTATTCCTGGAATGCGCCTGCACCCGAACCTAACCTGAACCGAAGAAAAATAGTAACTGCTACCAGTTCAGAACGAAACGGTCCAAGCGTATAGGACGACAGGGATATAGTAAAGAATTTTCGCTATTTTCCAAAACATCCCTTGACTTCCCCACTGTCGGCGCGCCCCACTAGCAGTTTGTTGGGACTTGCAGAAGTCGTTGTACGCGATAGTGGGGGCAGGTGCTGGGCATATATAGATATCTACGGGGGCACTTCAACCGATGCCCTTGTAGTTCCGAATTCAGCCATGCCAGGTGATCTGCGCGGAAACGTTGCTTATACAAATACGTTCTGTGTCTCATAAGTGCAATGCCGAAGCGAAGGCAGACCCTATACAGCACACAAGATGATGTACAAGATACGCCTTGGTTTTTAGAGGAACACCAAACGAAATGCAACTTTGGTGAAGAACACAATAACAACGATCAAGAATTCTGTCGCAACGAGAAAGGCAATAGTTTTGACTATAAACACGTGCTGCATCTTACGCGTAATCAGACAGCCCGATATCGAGAATGATATCCAACGCTATCCCTCCCCGACGCCGGTGCACTCAGACAGGAATCGCTTGAAGCGTCAAAAAAGCTGTAGCTCCGAAACAGGTGCCTAAGTCGTCGCGCGGGAAGTAGCATCGAAAGCCTGCTGGGCTTATGCAACAGCGCTGGGTCGACTTTTTTTTTAATTAAAAATGCACAATCCTAACCCAACATACTGCCGTAAACAGCGCGGCATAATTAAGAAGAAAAAAAGGCCGCAAGTAAGAGACGATCGTACAAGACGCGGAGGTTCGGATATAAGATAGCTTTATAATTATAATAGCTTTCTCAAAGGCACTTATATTGCTGCCTCAGCAAGGGATAACTGTGCCGTTCAGTCTGTCTTTAGGTCCAACTCGAAAACCTTCCGTACTTTCCTCCACGTGTCCTTTTACACCTTCTGAAAAAAAAAATATGCATGGGGAGGAAGGGGGAACGATGGCTTGAAAGGACGGGCAAATGGAGAACGGGCAGCGCGTCTCTCGACTGAGACAAGCGCACCAATGTAGCTGCACTTTGTGCCTTCAAACAAATAAACATACCTGCTAATTTTAGCACGAAGGAACCGAGCCTTACAGTTGTCACCTTCTTTTTCTTCTTCTTCTTCTTCTTTCTTTTGCAACATGCTCGAAACGCTGTGCGCTCGGCAACGGCCCAGCATATGTATACTACCAGTCCGTGTTACGCTGTGCTTGGGATGTTCCGCCCCAACCGCGTAGTATCAGCATGATCAAAAAGCGGCTGCGCCCCCCCCCCCCCTCCCATTTTGCAGAGCAAGAAAGCGCCTAAAAACACGGAGAAAAGAAAGAAAGAAAGAAACTACCGAAACGGCTTCTGAGGTACACGAGCGAGAAAACCAGGTCGTCCCTCCTGCATTCCCAGATGCGCATGACCGCGCGCCCTGCCTTGCTCGCGGATGAGGCGTGTCGTAATCAGGAGAGGAGGTGATCCCGGCGGTAGGAGGCGTCAAATGACCTAGGGGGCCAGTTGCCCGCGCAACGGCATTCTTTACCACCGCGTTGGTGCCATGGCAAGTGGTAGCTGGCGAAGCCTCATATTAGCTGAAGTCGGCGTTCGCTGCCTTCCGTTCGGCTAACTGGCATAAATAAACGGAGAGGGTGTATAAAGCTCGGGTCAACAGTTTTCGGAACAGGCGTAAGCGAAAGCCAGCTGTCATCGTGAAAACAGCGTGAACATGGAGCATATAAAAAGAAGACGGTGTCACAACGCTGTCTACCGACGTTCAGGTTTGTAATTCGACCACCGTTTAAGAAGCAATAAGCTCCCGTTGAGCCCCCGTTGGGCTTTGTTAAACAAACTTTGTCGAGCTGCGTGTGAATGAATGAATGAATGAATGAATGAATGAATGAAGTTTAGTAAATAGCAGCTGTACTCGCTTATGCACGAAAAATACTGATCTCGAAAACCAGAGAAATTTAACATTTGAAGACACAATGCAGCAGAACACATCGAGCGTCAGGCAGGCGCTTGCGAAATAGGTAACTGGCTTCTCCTCCTCCTACAAGGAGCGCTAAGAATGTGTGTGGGCATTCCTCAAGCAACTTCGAGCCCCCTGGTCGTTGCCTAGGCACGCCACCCTTCGTTTTCGTTATCAGAATTGTCGAAACGCGTCCACGCGTTGTTCGTCCGCTAATATAGCACCACGAGTTGCATGCACTAGCTCGTGCGGTACGTCTGTATGTCCTGTTTTGTTTTCCACGCTGTTCCGAAGATGAGCATAAGGTTGTACCTAGGAGCCCATTGACAGCGCCAGGCGCGTCGTTCAGAGTCACGCAACCAAGGTCACGCTACCGCATACAACCGTGCACGTAGCGAAACCAAGCCAAGCAGAAGCATCGAAGCCCAGCTTTGGCCCGAGCGCTTCTTCCACAATGCAGGAACCAGTTGGAGAGTCAAGATGCCCAGCAGCTGAGCGACCGGTGGCGTTTGCGGCATTCGCAACTCCAGAATCCGCTACTTGTGTCGGCAACATTGTCCAAATAAACAAAGATGGCTACGACATCCCGGTTCATGGCGGCCATGGACGGCGGCTCTTGCGCTTGGTGTTGTGGTCACGTTTCTCTGTGGCGTCTAATCCAGGAAGCCGAAAGGGTCCTTTGTTGCCGATCACGCTATTTAGGTAGGTCTCGAGGGTTTCAGCGACGAAATCGCGGAAATAGTTGCGCTGCGCGTGCAAACGTCTGACCTGCCCAGCGAGCCGCATCAGAGAGCGAACCGGAGGTTAAAAAACAAAGAAGCATTTGTGCGTAGCGAGCCTTTCCGAAAGGTGCAAGCACTTGTTCGCGACGTTTCTCCACTGCTAAAGGTTCGATATACTTTACTGTTTTCGACCTCCATAGGCAACTCCGCAGTGTGACTCGTGTTGCAGTACATCACATATATAGCATCTCACAAGCAGTAACTTCTCTGGTGCTTTAAGAAGCTAACTACTGATATTCTGCAGCACTAGAATGAGTCTAAAGACTGTAAAGTTACCTGGGCAGTGTGTCTTGGTATAAAAACAAATGAGTTCCGTCTGTGAGTCGCAAGGTGCACCTTTCTTTTTTTTTTTATTGACAGTTAGCTGATACGTGTAAAACGGTCGTCTGCGTCCGATAACTGGCGCTTCTTCGTGCTCGCAGTATGCAGTGTTCGAGGTAGGGCCCGGGCTTGGCAACACAGCAGAGACTTGCCGCCCGTAGAAATTCTCAAACCGGTGAAACGTGAGAAGTCAATAACAATCAGTCGGACCAAGTTGAGTTTCTTCCAACAGGTTTCCAAAATTTAGCGAAGGTTTTCTTTTGGCAAAGTCAGTTGTGTTAGTGAAAATGCATGACTTGGAAATGAATTGAACGAGTTGTAGTGGAATTTAGCCGTGTGCACAGTGTTGGAAAGCAATCTAGCGGTGCTGTGCGCAGGTCGGACGCTCTAAAGCTAGCTGGAACGAGCGCTGTTTGCAGTTGCTTCTAAATTTCTTGCGAGCAAATAAACTGACAACTCACCACGTTGAATGAGAAAACAGCATCTCCTGTTTGCACCGCTAAACTAAAGCATGCTATGAAAACGATATGTCGCCTCCCGGCATAACATGCGCCATGATCAAATTCAGACCTTCCGAGGTAGTCACCATTCCATGCTACCGTGCCTGCAGACAAAACTACATTACCGAGAATATTCCTGCTGCCTACGGAGGCGTGAAAAAGCAACGTTCCCAGTAGTCGTTCAGAAAGATTAATGCTGTCAATTCTTTGTGTGCTTAAAAAAAATACGTAGGACTTCAGGAAAAATAATAACAAGAGCTCGGTGGCGCAATCCACCGCCCCGTTTCAAAGGGGACGCGTAAATCATCCATCCATCCATCCATCGCGAATTCGAGGGCGTTACCTTCCGAAACGGTATACCGGGTGAGCAGATGCTCCTCTCGAGTGGGTTTACGCGGTCGCGGAACAGACGAGCCCCAGCCATGCTTCTGCCTTGAATAGAATCAACTGGATCAGCCATATAGTTTGTAGCGCAATAGACATCAAGCTGAGAGGATTCGCCGCGCGCACGGCTCTATGGGGTATTGCGTGGTCAGGCACTGACTCACTAGCCTGGCGCTGGGAAATGACGCTTAGTGGGGACAATTTGGGTGCTTTTGTCGACGAGGTTTCTTCCTCAATTTATACCGGCGTAAATTTATCCTAGGACAATTTCGTTCCCGCGAACGAGCCTCGTTTGTCCTTTACGAGAGGATTACGAAATGAAAGATGCAAGCCAGTTCTATAGGAAAAATGTGCACATCGCCCAAACGAAATTGCTCTTCAAAATTATACGCGAAATATTTTCGCGGGTATAGTAGCTCAGATCAAGTTCAGATATTATACTACCATAACACCAATGCGCCTTGGGACAAAAAAAAAGTGTATTCTACTGATATTTTCGTGATACGAGAAGACAACATTGTTTAGCTACGCAATATATGCGCCCCCACAAAGTACGCTTGAACTCAAATGTATTTTTGGCCCTTCACTGCCCATCTCCAAAGCCAGAAAGTCCAAAGCTAGCCTACTTTGGAAGAGAAAGGAAGAAAAAAAGAACGTAATAGCCTTGTTCTCAACACAAAATTGCATGGATATATTTTTTTTTTTGTGCTAGAATATTTCCTATATACGCCCGCTTTTCTCGTCCCAAACTGAAATCAGCAACGCAACATAACAACAAGAGTGGTATAACTGGGGTTTTTCTCGCCTCTCTCTGTTAGGTTTCACTAATTCAGGGTCGCTGGTTAATTTTCTGGCCACGTCTGCCACATTCCGATAGGAGCTGAATGCAAAAACGCTCGCGTACTGTGCATCTGGTGCACGCATGAATGAACCCCGGGTGATCAAGATTAATCCAGAGTCCCCCACTGTTATGAGTCATAACCCTTGTGTGCGATATCGGGACGTTAAATCCAATAATTTATTTTACTTTACTAATTCAATGTAGAACCCGCCGAGACGACTATGACATCGTGATTATGAGTACGTACATGGTGCTGGGTTGGAATCTCGGCTATGGCAACCTCAGATCCATGGGCACGAGGTGCAAACACCCTCCTGAGCACTGAGATTTCAGTGCAGGATAAATAAGCTTTGGTGACTATATATGTATACAGCGCGAGGAAGACAAGACGAACAGGAGTAAATACACGCAACACTGTGTGAGTCTACTCCTGTTCGTCTTGCATTCCTTGTGATGTACTACCTATAGTCATGAATCACCCAACAGGCACCACTTTCCACCAAACCTCTTGGAGGTCAAAATTAATCAGACACCCGGCCCTTAACCTGGGACGGAAGTTTCACGACTTCACAAAGTCCTTCCTGGCGAATCACAAGGCACACATCAGTCTAGGAACGGTTTCGGGAGGTCCATACGAGCTGGGAAACCGGGGCACCCCGCAGGGCTCGGTCCTCTCCCCGCTATACTGTTCAACGTAGCCACCATGCAGAGGCTTTCCGCTCGCCTCGCCGAAATCCCGAACGTGGGACACGCCATTTACGCGGATGACATTTCGATCTGGGTGCCGGGAGGATCAATGGCCACGATTGAACACTCACTACAGAGCGCGCTAGAAACCATCGAGGGGTTCGTCTCCGGAACGAGGCTTGATCTCTCTCCGTCCAAATTGGAACTCTGGCTGTACAGACAATCTAGTCAGGTAGTCAGAAACCTCGACCCTCTGGAAAGTCTCCCGATAGTTATCATAGCCAAAAACGGGCAGCCAATACCGAGGGTAGACTCGGTTAAAATTTTAGGTCTGCTCATCGACGCCAAGGGTTGCAACACGACGGCTCTCAATAAGCTCTCTGGTCAGGCTGAAAACGTCATCGTAATTATCACCCGCATCTCCAACCGAAGAGGCGGGCTAAATGAGGACAATCTTCTCAAAGCTTTCCAGGCCTTTTTTCTAAGCCACATTACTTATATAACTCCCTACCTTAATTGGAGCAGGGCAGAGAAGGCCAAATTAGACGCGCTTATAAGAACGGGCCTCAAACGTGTGCGGGGCTTCCCCAGTCTACGATCACGGAAAGACTACTGGAGCTAGGGCTCCATAACACGACAGACGAAATTATAGAAGCCCACTTGGCGGCGCTGGTTTACAGACTATCGTACAGCAGGCCAGGTGTCAGAATACTAGACGAGGCAGGCATTCAGGCCAGGCACGACCCTGAGAATAAAGTCTGTCTACCTAAAAACGTTAGTTCCCTAATCAAGGTAGACCCGATTCCGCGCAACATTCACCCAGTACACAACGAGGGTAGGAGACACGCGAGAGCTCAGGCAATCCTCAAACAGATCACTCAACACGCTCTATTCGTAGACGCCGCTAGATACGACAACGGAGATGCGCTCGCCCTATCGGTAGCGGACGCGAAATGCAATCTGGTTAATGCGGCCTCCGTGCGCACCAATTCTGCCCACGAGGCGGACGAGGCGGCTATCGCGCTGGCCGTAGAAAGCGCACATTCTCCCCTCTTCGTCTTCTCGGACTCGCGTATACGGCCGTTAGGTCCTTTTCGGCGGCGCGCGTATCAAAACGGGTGAATAGGATTGCGATCAAGACGCTCACTAATTTCCGTCAAATTGGCACGGAAGCACATTTCCACATTTCATGGTTCCCGGCCCACCTGGGGTACTCGATCCAACCGCACGGCTGCAACCCCAACGAACGGGCTCACCCGCTGCAGGCGCGCGATTTCACGACCCGCGCAGCCGACAACGGCCATCCTCGTAACGAGGCTTGCATCCAGAAATACCGATTGTGCACCTTTCACGAAATCGTCTCACACTACATCTTGGAAAGGAGGTGGTTCACTCCTCCCCACCGAAAACTAAATGAACCACAAGCTAGCACGCTCAGAATGCTACAAACCCGCACGTACCCCACTCCGCGGTCCCTTAGCAGGATAGACTCAGACTTCCCACAGTCGTGCCCCAAATGCAGAGCCAATTCATGCTCTTTCGACCACATGCTCTGGCCGTGCCCAGCCCTAGAAAACTTTACACTTGCCACCAAGGAATGGTGGGAGGCATTCCTCAGAAACGACAAGCACCACATCCAGCTCCAGGCAGTCCAGAGGGCCTACGACATCGCAACGCGACTTCGCCTCCCGGTGCCATCGTGAGCGGAGCCACCGACTTGACCTGAGGGAGCCTTCGTCTCCCCCGGGCCACAGTCAGGACCAAATAAAGTTCTTGTCAGCGTCACGCTGCCCTGCGGCCGTCTCTCATAGACCGTGGTGTAACTGTGGAATGTCAAAACCCATTCAATGAAATATTATTCAATAGAAATATGCGAAATAGAGTTATTCTCAGTTTAATTTCAAGCTACACGAGCGTCGCTAGATAGCGCAAGCCAAAAGCGTTGAAGCTCGCAGGCCGCTTATACCGCACAGCACAGTTCATCAGGTAACAGTGTTTCAATGGATACCGGCTATATAGTGCTACGTCCATGAAAACACGGCAGTTGACGCAGCTGCACGACAACCTCCTCAAAATGTTTTTGCGCTACAAGACGCTGGCAAAGAAAGATGGGTACAGGACACACGAAGCGCCCAAGTGCTTCGTGTGTACTGTTTCAACCCCCCCCCCCCCCTACTTTCATTGTCCGCGTCTGCTAGCGCAAAAACCATTTCGAAACGCATAACCAACTTGCCCAAATCACTACTTCGTCTTGTTACCTGGTTTATATTAAAAAAAAAGAAAAGGAAATATCACCAGCTCATAGAAAAACTACTTCCGTTATAGCAAAAACACGCAAATATTTATCCCCATGTTCCGTGCTATTTCTTATTGATTTTGTCGGACTGTCTATCCCCTTATATATCAGAGAAAGCAGACTGTTTCAAACCTTAAATATTTGAATCCCACGACCAACGCACATCACAAAGAAAGGTTGCTGCTCTTAAAACTTCTTATCAAATAGATGCTTCTAAGAACACCGTGCCTCGCGAGCATCTCTGCAGTGATCGCAATTAATGTGCACTGTTTTTTTCTGAATGTACTTAGTCACTGTATGTTTCTACTAAGCGAATACTAGTCTTGCGCCATTTGTGGTAATCTGAAAGTACGTTCGTGTCTCAGCTTGAATTTCATGATGCTGCAAGTGCGTGCACATTGCGCGTTTGAGTATCTGGCTTGTTTGTTTCAACTGGAATTTGCTTCTGTTTTGCTGTCACTGCAGTATATATATATATATATATATACAGACGCTATAATACTGATAGGCAGGTGCTAACGTCTCAACTAAAGTAATTTTACAACAGACATAAAGCAACTGTACTGCCTTATTGAAGAGTGGAAGTTGAAGGTTGACGAAGAAAGGCGATGCAGCAATTAAAACAAAAAAGGAACATCAGAGGCGCGCTCCTTTCTCAGACACTTCGCTTTGCAATAACGAGCGGGAAACCAGTCATTTCAGCTCATTATTTTGAGCAGGAAACATTGTTAACAGCCACTGTAGCAAATATCGAGTGAGAGCGAGTGCCCGTCTGTGGCTTCGTGCCTCGAGACCTAAGTCTCAGAGCTTTCTGATCGTATTTACGAGCGCCGTCTATAATTAATCGTGCTGTGGGCATTTGTCTTGGTTTCGATTTACTGCTACATAATAGTCAATGATAAGTCAGGAATACAGGAGAGACCCCTCTAAGAGAAGAACGTGATGCATCTGTCCCTTTGCACTTCGAGAAATAGTTTTCTTGCAGTGTGCTCTCTTACACCAGTGACCACGCGCACCAACATTCATTGTCGTCAAGTGTGGAGACGAAGAAGACAGCTGAAAGTACAAGTGCGTCGTTTGAAAAGTGGATTAGCGGTGACGTTTCACTGACCTTCTATTCAAAGTACCTCGTTGCCAACACCGCCACCTCCACATACACACCTTTTCTTGTAGGTGCGCGCCAGCGCCTAGAGTATTTATCGCGATATACCAAATGGCCATCGTTGATCCCTTTGTACGCAAAGGAATCCTGACGAATAAAAAGGCTCCCCCAGCAAGTGGAGGAGTTTTCTCGGCAAGGAAGCGCCTGAGCAAAGCGAATACGATGACATGGATGCAAAGGATAATGAAGGAAAGGGAAAGAAGAGGACGAGGTAGTGAACTAGCGCACATATACACATGTTTCCTTTGAGAGGCACTTGCCGCTGCGTTCTTGACTTGTAATTGGCTATAGAAGTGCCGAGCTATATATGACGGTATATGAGTCTCGCTCGACTGGACGAGAGCGGTTGAAAGGAACAAGCAATGTCGATTCGCAACAAAAGTTCCTGCCTACTACCAAATATTATTTCATCCTGTAAGGCTTGTTCTGCCACTGGCCCTACATTACGACAAGATTCTAGCGGCAGTTCACGAAATTGTTTCAAAAGACAGCTCATACATTTGCAAGTAAGTACTGCGGCTGCAAAACTTGCCTAGGAAAAGATGACATTAAGCCACTTGGTGGATCGATAGTATACGCAAGCTCGCGTTAAGAGCTAAAGGGTGTTCCGAATTGAGATCAATACATTGAGTAGTAGTCTGAGTGTGAAAGAGGCGCGGCATGTCCGGAATATGCATTCGGGACATGCTGCGACGTCCTCCGCAGTGGCGATTCTCCGATAAGGTCCGTTCCCTTATTTTGTCCCGTTTCTGCTTATTTGGGAGTCTCTTCTGTTTATGAACGAAAAGATATGCGAGCACGTGACACAGTACCGGAGCTGTGACTTCAGCTGCTCGAAAACTGGTAATTTGAAGAGGGGCTTTCAGTCCTCCTTCCGGTCGAGGTAAGCTCAAAGCGAGCAGACCAGGAAGGTGGGACTTCAGCCGACCTCCTAGGTCATACAGTGTACCTTCGCCCTCGGCGCAAACTGTCTAAGTACATTCGCAAGCATGCAGACGCCGATGAAACGGAGCGAGCAATCAATACTCACGATGTAGTTCCAGAAAGGCATCCCATTTATGTGCACCCAGTCCGTCCAAGAAGAATTTGGCGTCCTAGCAGACTACCGATGGATAAAGGTCGCGCAGGCAAGAGCAGAAGGACGCTCTAGTTTGCGGCACACGGCGATCGGTAACGTCGAAGGCGCCGGGGCGGTCGCACACAACCACGTCCTGCGCCGTTCTGTTCCAGAGAACGAACGCGGCACACCGAAATCGGAGCGCACTGGTGGGCGCAAGCACACACTTCTGGGCCGACTCAGCCAAGGGTGGCGCGACCGCCAACGATGATATGGCAAATGCGGCGACAGAGCGGAACGATGAGTGCCGTCGCAGCTACGGAGACGCTGGAGAGGAGGAGTCACTCGCTGTTTGCCCCGAAGGCGTCACGCACGCACGCACACTCGTGCACACAAACACACACACACAGCGCGACGCGACGCGACAGCACCGCGACGACGTTGCCGAAGAAACGAGAGACAGGAAAGGAGGCCGCCGGCCACGGCGAGGAAGAATCTGTATCTTACTTGGAAAAGAACAAAAAAATTACCGGCAAAGATGCTCCGCAGGAGCAGCGGGATTCACCGGCGGCCCGCACGATCCTCCCCGCCTGCGCTGGCCAAACTTCCGCTCGCCCCGCTCTCAGCCTTCCTCCATCTCTCGCCGCAGTTTTTATTTTGTCTTAGGTTAGCGAGAAACAAACAGAAAACAAAAAATAAGCGGCGGCAAGCCTCATGGTTGTACTCGACGGGCTTCCCCAGGCAGCCCAGGAGAGGGAGAGAGGCGCAGTTTGCAGTGGTGGGATTGCCGCTGTACGAGACCCGTTCTCGACGCATACCGCTGCTGGATTGCAGCTACTGGCTGCAGGCATCACGTGACAGCACGCTAGAGTTATAGCAGTTCCTCTTTCTCCTTCAGGTTCCGTAAACGAGATGAGCTAGAAGGCGCCCGTAAACAAAAACAGGCAAAGACAAAGCGCGCTGCATTAAGGCGAGCGGGCTGAAAGAGACGAGAAAGAAAAAGAGAAAAAAATTCAAAGGGGAAGAACAACAAGTTCTCGCGGCGCCCATGGAAGCGGGGCAAGGTGGCGAGCTGCACTGCGGGGACTCGCCTCGAGCGTGCCGGAGGCTGTGGAGGGCATCGCCGCCTCGGTAGCCGGCGCTCATCGAGGGCAGAGACGAATATCGGTGCACCGAACGATTCCTTTCCTGGGCGCAGGTCGAATAAGCAACGCCCTGGCCGCAATGACCTCTTCCACATTCGTCACTCTGGTCTACGATGTAGTGACAACTCGCCACTCTCTGTGTCACGTTCGAGCGGTTGCATATGCAGCTACAAGTCGTTTCCCTCGCTGGAGTTCGTTCTCGACCGTCAATTTCCTATCTCACGATCCGCTGAGTTGGCGTCACGTCTCGGGAAAGCCCGTGGCTGAGCCTCTTTCAATTTGCTAATTTGATCATAGGCTCATAGCATTCGCGAGTGCGTGCGTGCGTGCGTGTGTGTGTGTGTGTGTGTGTGTGTGTGTGTGTGTGTGTGCGTGCGTGCGTGCGTGCGTGCGTGCGTGCGTGCGTGCGTGTGTGTGTGTGTGTGTGTGTGTGTGTGTGTGTGTGTGTGTGTGCACGTGTGCGTGCGCGTTCGTGTGTAGGCGCGCACGCGCGTGACGCTTACAAATTCACGTGACTGCGGCGCTGCGCGGTTTCGTCCCGGCGTTTAGGATGCGCGCCTTGCGGGGGGCTCGAGTGTCAGCAACCAGTGCGGAGTCTTGCGGTGGAAAGGACGTATGATCAAGGTTAATGGATACCGCGGTCTGGTCTGAAAAGCAGCGAGACGCACCGCGTTATAGCGGCGCAAAGCGAGCGCTTGAGAGCCTTCTCAAAAGCAGCCGAGCGCGCCAGAGAAAAATAAAGAGAGAGAGAAAGACAGATATAAAAAAAAAAGGTCGCCGGCGCTTTCTGAAGCGCTGGCGCGATTTGAGGAATGCCCTTGCGTTTCGTGGCAGCAAAGCGCATTATAAGCTGCACCAGAAACGAGGCGAGAAGAATCATCGTGTCATCGTCGTCTAAGCCGACGGCCTCTCATTCTTTCGTACGAGCCGCATCCAAGATCGCTAAGTGCCAGTCTTTTGTTGAAGCATTACTGAAGAATGAACGCCTACGCATATAGCCACCTTTATATGCGGCGAGAAAAGTAAATGGGGGAAAGGTTTTTTTAAGCGATTGTGACACTGCTGGAGAGCTCTTTAAGTGGTTCGTCGTCGCTATGAGCGGGCTGCGTCACATGGCTGAGTGTAAATGGCGAACGTCGACTGAATCAATGCCAATCACCGGTCGTTGGTCTGGAGGCCACATTCCTTTCTGCGGTGCCCGGTCAGAGGTTGGCGCTCGCCACTAATGGCGTTCAAGCGACCCCCAATGCAGGATCGTTTCACGGGGGCCTATCATGGGTAGACCATTTAACAGATCTCTGTAAAGCAAGATGTTTACCCTGACCGAATATACGCAAGCACCATATGGCACCAGCATTATAGGGACGACATAACGTTAAGGTCCCTGGACGCCTGCTTTCTTCATTACTAATTCACTTATTGAACTATTTATTTATTGAAATGTGAACTAAGTAATTACGGTTATTTCACATTCATCGCATTCGTTAGGTCACCTAGTTTCAAAACGTTCAGCCGCTTATCAAGAAAGTTGTTCTTACGAGTCAGAAATACTCAACGCTGCCATACGTACAGGACGTTTACATGTGCCCGACATAAGTGGATATAGTCTACATGTCGGGCGGTAACTTCATTGCCAGCCTAAAGAAGAGGTCGATTGATTCATTCGATTGGACACCCCGAAGCAAACACTACATGCATTAGGGACGAGGCGATCAGCAAGGCCGGCGTCGTCAGCGTAGGTCAGCAAAGAACGGAGAAGCACCCTGTGGTTGGACTTTTTTTTATTGGACTTGCCTTACCCACTGAGCGAGCCACTGCCTCGGGGAAAGAACACGAAAAGGGGAGAAGGGTTGTTATGAGCTGGAAGGCATACGAGTGAGAGAAAGCACGTCAGATCCGGGCTGGTTAGTAGCCGTTAATACTAAATAGAAGGGGGGCAACGCACACAAACAAAACACATAGAAGAGAGTAGACGACACAAATGATGGCATAAACGTTGACGCATAACTTGAACTAAACAGACGAGTATGTTTGTTTATAAATTCTTTCTGTGATATGGTGTGTGTTAATTTTCTCTCACTTGATTTGGGGGCGAAGGGGGGTGTCTATTTAAGACTAGTTTTCTTTTTTTTTTTTTTTTTTTTTTTAGTTGCGAGGGCGCATCGTTTGTGTCGTGCACTCTCTTCTAAGTGCTGTGTTTTCTTTTTTGGGCTTCCCTCCTCCTATTCGGTATGAGACAGTACGAAATAAACTCGACAAAACAAACCAGACACGAAATGTTAGCAGAATCAGGTCGAAGCGTTAACACTCTAGTCGATCGAAGAACGCTCCGCAACGAATGCATGCGAACGGCTGCAGCGAAAGTGTGCTGCATTTGCAATTTTCACTGCGTCGATATCCGACAAGACGCGGAAGGCCTTCTGCCTCCCAGTCTAATGTGAGAACGCTTGTAGAGCCCTCAAATTCCTCTCCTCTGGAAAATGCCAAATACGCGAGAATCGTGTTCATGTCACCAAGGCGAGCATAGACACGAGCCTTATATAAAGTGGAACTTTCCTCACAGGAGTGCGTGTTAAAGAGTGGTCGCCTCCTGTACGAACGTACGCTTCAGTAGCACTACAACATAAGGGTGGGTGTTATATATATATATATATATATATATATATATATATATATATATATATAGAACCATGCTCCCGAGCGAAAATTGAAACGGTCATATTCGACCCTCTGACTTGAATGAGCAGGCTGTCGGCCAACAGGCAAGTGTAACTTTGCACAAGTTCCACATACGTCTAATATACCAAAGATCGCGTGCGAAAACTTTAATACTCATGCAGCCGAAAACACGCGGTGACCCAATTTCACGGTGCATACCTCAGTCAGCTCTCACGGGAATTCTACGCGTGCTATATACCCTAAGTACTTCATCGTGCCTTTGTGATATATTTAAAAAGCATATAAAAGCAACTACACTACATAAGTTGACTCCGACTGTCAGCGACCGCTGAGCCATCGTTGGGCCATTCTTGGTGTATCAATGGCTCTAAGATGAGAAAGGCACTAGTTAACCACGTCATTAATTAATGACTGATTTACCGCTGTATTTAGAGTAAGCTCGCAAAGGATGCTAATCTCATTCAGAATTATTTGAGCTGTAGTACGCGGGTTTTAATGGTAATCGACTCCCATGTATCTCATGTCAAGTTCTATATCGACGGCTAATGCTGTCGTGACCGTGCGTTTCTATGTTATTTACTTTCAAAGTCCCATCAGCAATAAACCATGAATGTGCATTTTGAGTCGTTGCCATACGTGGTCAATGCTCGGTCGAATATAGCTCATAGCAGTACAACTCGATGAATTTTCGCACATAGACGCAGTAACTGGGAATATTCAGAGATGTTCAACCAACCATATAAATTGACTACTCCAAATTAGGCTAAAATATTTTGCCAGACAGCATATCCAAAGCTAATTTTGCATAAACTAAAGAAACGGTTCCCTTCAGTGTCGTCCGGTACATAATATACCTATTTTCAACTGATCGAAGCAAAATAAGTAGAGCATTCTCGGAGTGAAATAAACTTCTTGTATAACTCATTCTTCTCCAAAAACCCGCCCAATTATACGTCGAGCAGTTATCATGCTGTAATAAAGATGTAGCACGCTACATGTATTGCGATTTAGTTAAGTGGGCGCGGAAGAAAACAGATCAATTTGCTGCGAAGCTTGAGGGTGAATGCCAGTTCTTCAGCTTTTAGGCTGCGTGCCCCTCCATGATGAGCACGGTTAGAGCTAGACGAGTTCTAAGGTAATATCTCGCAGTATGTTTCCCCCTTTAGAGTGTCCATTAAAGCTTTTTTTGAAGTATACGCAGACAACGAGCACCCAAAGGGTCGATATGTTCTTTATTATATACCCGCCGTGTTTGCGTAGTGGCTTTATCATTGCGCTGCTAAGTACGTGGTAGCGGGATGAAATCCCGGTTACAGCGGCTGCATTTTGTGGAGGGCAAAAGACAAAAACGCCCGTGTACCATGCATGGGGTGCACGCTAAAGAACCACAAGTGGTCAAAATTATTCAGGAGTTCCTCACTATGGCCTGCCTCATAATCAGATCGTGGTTTCGGCACGTAAAACCCCAGAATTTAATTTAATTTAATTATTTTTCTTTAGTATAACTCCCACTAAAATATTCGTGCCCCTAAATGCGCTGATAAGACGTCCATCTTCACTTACTTGAAAGCTTATGACATATTGCCGAGGCAAGAAGCCGGAAGGACTTTTACAAAAATGGAGAGGAACACTACAGGTAAGGGTGCCCATGTGACTAAGTAAATGTGCAGGGAAACAAGGAGAAAGGCTCAGACGTTCCTCCGAGCGAAACTGGAAGCTTAGAAGGTACAGTCAAGCTCTATACAAATGCAAGGTACCCAACCAATGCCATAGTTGGTCTTTGGACGAAGCAAAGTATATGGGTACTATAGAAGCGTCTTAGATCGTTCAATACGATGATGACATTTCTCTTCGCGGCAGATTGCGAGTGCTATGTAAGACAACACCTGAGGTAATGTCAGCAAAAGCAAAGCGGAGTACCTCATCCGTAATATAGAGGAAGCAACATATGCGAATAAATTGTACTGGATGTCACCGCAATAAAGAAGGAAAATTATGCGGATCCCACGCACTGTGCGAATCGATGTAAGCGAAGCTTACCGTGCTGTTTGCGTTGATCGACGATAATTGGCGGTGATGTTTACGGCGAATGTTTAAGGGTATAAGCGCTTAATACAATACTAGAGTGGCGAGTTGATGTTAAACGTTACTTGCGTACACCCCTTTAGTTTGTCTATATATACGCACAAAAACACACAGCGAGGCGTGTTTGCTTGAGGCGTTTTTCCGCACCATTGTTCATAGCCTGCGAGAAGGTTAGCAATGTCATTGCCTCACATGGCGCAACGTATCTTCGCAGAATTGATCAACTTTAATTAAATTATGGGGCTTTACGTAGCAAGCCCACAATATGATTATGAGGCACGCGGCAGTACCCGGGGATTCTTTAATGTGCACTAAATCTGAATACAGCAGCGTTCTTTTTTCTTGTTTTTTTTTTTTTTTTTTTTTTTTGCGGTTGCCGCGGTCGGGATTGAACCCGCGACCTCGAGCAGTGCCATTGCCACAAAACTACCGCGGTAGGTCCAGAAGTGCTGATTTGATGGGCGGTCGCTTACGTGGTGTCATTTGTTGTCCGCTTGGCAAACTTGCTCGGTGTTTATTTTTCAGATATAGTAGAAACTCACCATAGCGTACCTTGAATTTAAATGTGTGCCGTTTGTCCACCACTGCTGCCGTGCCTAGTAGTAGCGTTTCCTTGCCTTCTTACGTCGCATATTCCCTATCCCGCCCTCCCCCCACGTATATGCGAAATCGTAGTGAAGAGTGCCAAGGATGTTACACGTTTCCTGACTGCGGAGGTTCTACCAACACCTACTGGAACATTTAAAGGCCGCATCTCTGCATGAAGTCTGCGACCTACGTCATCAACTGGAGGCGATCGAAGAAACGCGTCTCTCCCTGGCCGTCACGCTTAGAGTTACTGTATACAAGCTCCCTAAAAGGAGGCTATAGACCGTTTCACTGATTACAAACATAGGCCCTACACGGCTTTCGCTTTTGCCGACTGACGTAGCTGCTGAATGTAACTGGCAAAGAAGCGACCATGCGTTAAAACATAATCCCTCAGATTTGCAACACTTTTACCCTCTATATACATAACCACAGTTTTACAAGTGCATTTTCCAGTGAGTTCCACGAAAAAAAAATGTAAGTTTTGGCCTTGAGACATTATGCACCATTCTTTTATTTGAAAACGTAAAAGAGACTTTCCGTACACTGAAACAACTTGGAAACATGCTTTTTGTTCCCGCGTAGCAGACTGATAAGGCACGTGACCGGAAGTTTCTTGGGGGCGGCACGCTCGCTGCTGTTACCGCGAGCATGAAACCGTCTGTACGGGATAAGCCATTCATGAGCAACTGACGACGTGTCCTGACGCGTTTGAGCAAAGCGGCCGCGAACGCGCTCGGGAAAGGGCTCGTCCTCGACGTGCCGATTCTAGCGTGAGGGCTTCCGAAGCTCAGGCGAAACGTCATCGAAGAGCCGCGGACCCTGAGTTGCGGGAGCGCGATGTTGAGGCCAATCGTCAGCGTCGTCTAGCGCTCCAGGAACCCGAGAACGGTGGTGCAAGCCTTGGCAACGCTAGCGCCAACTTCCCCGGTGCGACGGCCAGGTTTCAACGCCAGTTTTTCAACAGAAACGTTCATGATGGACATGTTCGGTTGGGTGATGCCCAAACACGATACGCCCATTCTCATCGTGGGGGCAATATTCACTACAGCAGGCCCACCATATAGTCACAGCTTCGCTGGCTTCCATCTTCACAGTAGTGGAAGCGCTCTGAATTTTTTGTTGTTCTTTTCGTTTTTTTTTTTTATTTGCAACCCGTCGCGAGGACCCTCACGTGTATGCTCGAGCGAGCGAACGCTGTTAGCAAGCAGCGAAGCGTAGACGGAACGCGCGGAGTGATAACTTTCTTGGCCGAACTTATTACGTAGCTTCCACGGCTTTGACTGCTATGTATGGAACGGAGTATAGGCACCATACCTGGGCAGACGTACCAACAAGACGTACAAGTTGTCCAATGACAGATTCGGGGCACTTCCGGAGCAGCATTTTCTGCTCTTTTTTTTTAGCGACAGTGTTACAATGGCAGATTGGGATCACCGAATGAGTGTTCCAATGGCAGATTGAGAGACTCGCTGAGGCGAGATCACTCTGCGGAGCAACCGAAATCGGGTTGTCTCCTAAAAAGTTGTCGCAGTTTCACCTGAAAGGCGAAGCATCAATTGCGATAGCAAATTTGTAGAGAGCTATACGGAGTAATAATAGTAGCTTTATCAGCTGTATAAACTTGGACATGCAGCAGCACCGGCAACACGCAGAACTGTTGTCGACGCCGTCGGCGTTTTGCCCACGTTCGCACAAAATGCGTGCGGCGTTGGTGACTGTTGCCGGAGCCTCTGATATAAATAGGTACTTGGTGCCGCAGCTAAACGTGCCCTCCCTCCCCCCCCCCTCCCCCACGCCCTTTCGTGCGTCAGAAGAAGGTGCGTTTCCTCTACATATATGGTGATTGGAAAGGAGGAAAGAGACGCCTACTTCTGCAGCCCTTAAGGGAGCACGGCACAGAACGCGCGTTGTGCTCCGCCGTGCGTTCACTCCCCGATGATGATAAGTGGTTCTTGAGGGAAAGGGAAAGGTTGGCGCTATCTTCTGCAGCCCTTGAGGGAGCACGGCTCAGCGCCCCGTGAAAGCGCGCGTCCCTCGCGCCCTTTCACTCGCACATACAGCGTTCGGCGGCGCGCGGCGACGATTTCATCTCCATTGACGTCATACGGAACCTCACGGCGACGGCGACGGCGACGGCAACGGCGACGGCGACGCCGACGGCAGAAATCTGCTTTGGAGTGTCCATATAATTGCTATCGCAATAAAATTGGCTGATGTTTAACTCTTCTAAACCTAGTTATCACGAACGAAAGGTCTGTTTAGCTTGTATTTGCAAAGACTATGCACACAGTGTTTCATTAATGCACGCTTCCGCGCTTGGTAAGCTTCTCTATAACGTGCCTAATGTGGCCTCCATTTGCTCCGTGTTTCAGCAGCCAACTT